>NW_024427736.1:0-72234 GCF_017562075.2 Anopheles merus | reverse complement strand
CATCTAGCCATTGCTCCATAATCTATGGAGATCGATACCAACTGGGGTGAATAGCATTGCTATCTGCGTTCTAAATCGACCACAGTGGGACAATTATTATCTTCTGATCGAAAATCAATAAAATTAAATACGCAGCTTGAGACGGAAATTAGTAACCGATCGCGAAAGCCGACAAACCAGGCGGAGAGATCTTTATCGCAACACATGTGTTCCACGCCTCCTGTGGAGAAAAGGGTCGGATAGAATAAACCAACGTTCGTTAATTGGTTTTTTTCCGGCAGATGGCGTAACGGCGGGCAGTATTAACGATTGGTGCTATAATATCACTAACAGAAACCTACCTGAAGGGTTACACAATATCGTTTTCGATCTTTATGTCAACGAAATGACAACAATGAGAAAAATGTGTCGCCTGGTAAACAGAAACACCGAAAAATGCTCATTTTGTGTGCAAGGAACTTCAACAAAACAAACTCTTTGTTCGACGTGGTTTACTAAGTGCTTCAGCCGATGTCACACTCAGTAGTAACCGAACGCTCTTTAAGCGCGGTAAAAGACGTCAATTAAAATTGTCCGCCGCCCGTTAATTTGTCAAATTCCTTGCCGGGGTCAGCGGGCGGGGGTGCGTTATGTTTGCGCTTGACTCTGTGAGGTGAGAATGAAATGTCTGTCACCACATCAGAGCATTGCAAAAGGGTTGCTGTTGTTCGTATTGTCGTGTTGCGCATACTGTCCCACTGACACGCAGCGAGTGTTCGACTACCTTGCCCCAGCCGTCGCCAGTGGCAAAAGGAAGCATGCGTCGAAGAAACTCGAATTGCATCGCGATCACAATCTGTAGTGTGAAACTGCAACAGCAGGGTTGTTGTGCCCAGAATCGGGGGGATGGGAAATGGTGCGTTCGTGTGTGTGTGTGCTTTTTGTGCTCGTTAGTGGTTGGTTGTTTTTGGGGGAGGTTTGTGTGTAACTACCGCATATTGTGTGACGCGCTTTTCCGTTCGCATCAACAAGCAACAACAAGAGGACAAGCGATTGGGCAAACTGGAATTAGGTAAAAATTGGTGTTTGACATACAGCGTCACTTTTCTGCCGACATTCCTCCGCGTTGCTCTACAATTAAAAGGGGAAAACGAACAAATTATCACGCTGCTAATAGTACGATCAGCTATGCAGCAGAGTGTGCTCGTCTGTATCAAATATGCAACCACCATTTGCCTCCTCCGTTTGCTTTTTTTGCCATATATGAAAATGTTCAACCTTTTCTACCGATTTGATGTCTCGGGTGCAGCAACCGGACACGACTTGATTGATCGTTTTCGGTTTTGTTTACCGTACCGAGCGGAATGGCGAAAATTTCTTCGCGCCATACCAACACACACACACACACACACACACACACACACGCTACACACCACAGTGCGGAAGCGTGCTTGGGAAGAGAGTGTTTGAGTATTCCGCTCAGGCAACGAGGCAAGGCAATGGGAGGAAAGGGGGGAAAACGTAACACCGGCGCAATAAATGGCACGCGGCCAGCCAGCCCCAGCACGCTATTGCACACGAGCTCCTCTAGTTGCAACTACTGCGACACGGCACCCTTAGCACTTCAATCGCAACTTTTCAATTTCGTAATCACTTTCCATCCTATGTCACCCATGTTATCACGTTTTATTGGGAGGGAGGGTAAGAGTGGCCGGGGGTCACCGGACGTCACGTTTAACTGACCATTGCGGATCACCATGCCTCCATCGGTTACCACAACAAGGGAAAAAAGGTAAATCAAAATCTATTATTTTGGTGCGCGCGCGTTAGCAAAACAAGGGTTCGTCGCTTGCTCGAAGTCTTTTGATTTAAAACAGATTAATTTAATGTGTAACTCCCCGCCAAATGCTTCGTTAGCAATTAAAAAGACATCTCGCTGACCCTAAAATGTACCACTCTTCCCCCGTTTGATTTGCAGCGGGTAATGAAGGGAAGGAAGGGCTCATTTCGGTTCACTCTCGTGTGCTTCCGTCTTGCGGCGCTTACGTTAACCGGCGGCACACTGTGGGTACGCTTTTTATCACCTTTCCCGCTTTGTGTAAAGCATGATAGATGTTGTGTTTTCCCCATTTGTCTACTTCCCTAGTTTATTTCTCTTCCCCACCCGTGGCCTCTGTCTTTTTTCCCGCCGAGGGCCATTTTTGCCGTCGCGCGCGATTGTTGTTTAGGTCCCGCTTCGCATTTGACACATTGTCGTCTCATTGCATGGAACTGCTGCAGCCCCTTGGTGTGTAGAAGAAGGGTGGTTAGAAAGGCACTAAAATCGTCACAGAAGAAAGAAAGAAAAGCAGACACACAACACTGGTAGCACCATCGTGTTGTGCCTGACGACGATGATGATCACGACGCCACTGCGACCGTGTCGGTCAAGGTAGTATATGGTGGGGAAGACGGGTATAAATTATCATACTAATCGAAGCGTTACGGCGCGTAACGCTACGAACGTGAGCCCATTGGGCCGTTAGTGAGAGTGAATGAACTGTTTCAAGACACGCACGCGTTTGTTTTTACTTCACGATGTCGGTGATCGATTTTTACACGATCGGCCAAATTTCACTCACTGTGTGGTGTGTGTACTGTACACACTCGTTTTGTAATCCTTCCAAAAAATCGAACACTTACGCAGCAGCGCACCGCGAAAGTATTATCGAAAGTGACCACCAGCTTAATGATGCGGATGGATGTAAACGCAAATCATGAGACCGATCGATCGGTGTGTGTGTGTGTGTGCAGGATCTTTAAAGCTATACAGATCACGCCTTTTAGGTCGCGCCTCGGTTACTCGTACGCTGATCCTCATGTCCCTCCCTCGGGGTGGTGGTCCCATTCAATCAAACGGAAAATTCGATGCAACGAACTGATAGCGCACTATCGAGGAGTCCATCAGTTCATCAGCACGTGCTGCCGTGCGTGTTAATTCGAAAATTTATGATAATGATACGAAACAGATTTTACACTCGTACTTTGCCACCTACAGACAAGAAACACGCGTTCGCACCGATAAAATTGGGAGGTGAAATTGTGAAAAATCCATTTATGAAATTGTGATTTTTGATGTTGAAAATGTTTCGTTACGCTAAAAGAGTCGAGATTTTGTTTTTATCGGAGCGTACAGAAAACATAAATAAGTGACGATCGATTTCTATTACTGGTTATGCTGGTGGCTATCAACCGTAGTGTGATCGAGTTAAAGATAACCAATTTTCACTCAAATAAACATTAAAGTGGTAAACTAGTAACAATTTTAAAACATTCCCCAAAAGTGGCGATTTTGCGGCGAAAAATTAGCAATAAAACCAAAACAAAAAGAAGCCGCAGCACAAGATGCGATGAAAGATTCTCACGGGTAGCAACAAATGAGTTAAACTGTAGCACCCCGTAGCACGAACTGAACCTTCAGCAAATGCATGCCTGAATGTTAATGTCGAACCACTGGATGATGTGTTCGACGATCGTTGTTCCTCAACCCCCTCGGGCTTGACATTTAAAGCTGTGAGCGGTCTAATTAAATAATCCAAACACTAGACCGGCCAGCCAGCCAGATGTAAGCCGTGGTTGGTTCTTCAGTTCCATTCAATTCAACGAAAAAAAAAGGTCACTTCCTTTCCTTGGACAACGTGTTTTGGTACGAAGTTCTCACAAACTTCGTACATACAGTGAGAATATAGTCCACCATCACACACTGGTCAACTCTCATCTTCAGCTGCCCTTTGCCACTTTGAATGTCAACGCTTTTACCGTCAACGACCGCAAAAGGAAACAAACTAAAGCGCCCTTAAGAGCGCTAACGAACGCAAATCAATTAGAAGAGGAAAAGCCAGAAAGGTGAAGAAGTGTCGTTTGCCCTTGCAGGCACATACACCGATCGTCCGGCTAGCCGCTAACGAACTATAACCAGCTGTCAACTCACGTGCCGAACGTACCGTTGACCTAAGTGTGTGTCCATCGAAAAAGTGATGCCACGTTTACGGTGCCCGTGCAGGTTGTCAACAAACAGAAGCACAAGCACCTAGTGGTCTGAAAGCGCGCGCTTGAATCTGTGGCTGAACTTGATCCGAAATCGGAAATTCGCAAACTCGCAATCCCGGCCAAAAACAAAACAAAAGCCATTCAGGCGGAAAACTACCCGATGAGAAGGAGTGGATGGTGGATGTGTTGAGCCGGTTGTTACGCAATGTTTCGTGTGAACTGGAAGCGATCTTCGGGTTGCGCCAGTGGGGGGAAAAAACAACTCAGACGCAAGTGAATTTGGTTCCGATTCGTCAGAAAAGTGCGCAAACACACAAACACACTTTCTATTGTTCCTGGGATGAAAAAACAAAACAAAAAAATGATCTTAGTGTACCATTCCACCACTTACAAATGGCTCGTAGTAGTTGAGCAGTTTGCCGTGAGGGAGCGCTCTAGGCAAATTCAAATGTAATGCCCATTCAAATCTGTATTTTTTGGTTAAACATACAACGTCATAAATGTCGCTTTCGTGTGATCGTTTTCTTGCCAAAGGCCCTTACCACTCTACTACTACTCCTACTGCACTCCACCTTTAGCCCCCAAACAAGAGCACACACACATTGCTCCAGTTTATGGACGTTTCCCGCTACTCTCGTTTATGCTCACCTGGTACGGCGCGCGCGAGTGGGAACAATACTAATTATATGTTTGTGAGCAGTGCGCCAGCCGGGGCGCGTACGGCGCAAGCCTATGCACACCAAACCCACCTATTTATTAGGCTAATTACTGTCAGGCCATTACTTTGCGCCGAAGCCACATTACGCCCCGCCGCCGTGTGCGGTGGTAATCGTGTTAAAAAATATTGCCCACCATTTTTGACCATTTGCAGGGTACATTGCTACAACACGTGCCTGCAAATGGCATTTGGCTCTGAGCTGGCTGAGTCAAATATAACAGTCCCTCCCTTACAGCATGCTGCAGAAAATTGTTATCCATAACCGAAACATAACCTTTTACCCCGTTATTGCTTCCCTGTCGTAAATGTATGTGCGCACTACACAATCCATCCAAATGGACGCACACAATGATTCCAAAATTCATCATCATGTCTCGCTCACCTCCTTAAAGAGCTTGAACGCCACATTTATGTTTTCGGAAGGATCGTTCCAACGATATGAATTATTCGCAAATGGAGCGATATTTAAACGGCGAGGTGGAGGACCGGTGTAAGCCGCCATTTCCATTCATCAACCATTTCGCTCGAACAGTTTACGCGAGCGCTCAAGCGCTCAATGCGCAACTTCCTGTGCAGTGCAGCGCGCCTTGCCGCAAGCATGCCGGGGGAAATTTGGTGTTTGCACTTTGCCTTTGGCTTACTCAACGCTTCCAACGAGCCCGATTCTTTCACCACCACAGCCTCCCCGGTGGTTGATGGTGGCACGATAACAATGGCTCTATTTTATGCACCCTCCCGATCTCCCCGCACTGGAATAAGAGAGAAAACATAACTTCGCGCCCGCCGAGAGCGATGTTAATGTGAGGGCGCTCCACTCTGTTGAGCGGGCCTAATGTCTTCAGCACCAGCGAATGAACTTCAATGAAGGAGGTGGAAGTTATGTGCACACATACTGATAGTACGGTGCACACGATTGTAGTTCCTTCCTGTATGCTCGCCAGCTGTGTATGTGTGTGAACAAGTTGGGCGCAATCGTTCCACTGCTAGATATCAAATGATCTCACGGTCCTTTTACAGTGAAGCAACCCCCTGTGACTCGCTGCTCTACTTGTTCTACTGCAATTAAAGGCATCTGTCAATACGCTTGTACGCATTATTCTGTAGGGTGTGAACAGCGTTTGTGGTGGCGATTGTTGCGGAAGACTTCCAGGCCAATGGAGACAAGATTACAGAATTGCCCCCGCTTGAGCTAACTTTGTGCTTTGTTGGAGTAGATAAGATCTGCCAGAATTTTGCTCTGAATGGTCCTGTTTCGGCTCTAATTATGTTCTAATTGCCCTTCTTGCTACAATTAGTTTCACATGGTGTCTTGCGCTTTTTTTCTACACACAGCATCTGAAACTTTGTTGCATTATGCCCTAATAAAAAAAAACATGGCCTGAAGCTGTAACAGTACACCACTCAAAGGCTCAAATATGGAGCACTGGGGCACATCGATGAAATCATAATCATTATTCCGATTCCGAACAAATCGTTCGTCACCATTTACGGGGGTTTTGCAACACACGAACACCCCTCACTTTGTTGGTGTTGCACCAGTTTGATTTGCCACCACTCCCAAATCCCTTCCCACAGAGGCCCTACTAATCGACTTCAAGTGCAGTGATTTTACGCACCTCACCGTCGCATCTTAATTGCAGCCCAGCCGCCACCACCTCTCGCCCTCTGAATACCGAATGCGTACTTCCTTTTATGAGAAACCCTCCGGTCGATGATTTATGTGCGATGCTCGATCCCTCCCCAAAACCCAGGCCCAAAATGTCAGCTGGCCCTACCGGTGTGTCCCACTCCCTACCGCCGCTGGATTGATACAAAAGTCACAATCGCGAAGGTATCTCTCGGTCTGCGGTAGCCGCCGTCCGTGCCTTCGCAGTTCCAACCGCAGTCGATTGCGCATATCCCCGAAACGAGGCGTGCCGGCGCACCAAAAGACATCTCACCCATCGCGATAATCAACTGTAGTACTGTTGGATGTACGGACAATTTACTGATCGTCCCCCTCACACACCAGATGGTGGTGCTCCGTCGGTGCAACGCCATCGGTACCGTACGTTGGCGTACTTTTTTCATGCCGGGGCGTGAGAGTGTTATAATTTCAGGCTATTAGAGGCTCATAAAGTCAGGCACCATCCGTGCAAACCCGCCCCACATCTAACTGTTTCACAATTTCCCACGACAAACGACGAGTGAAGGTGGGACGGACGAATGGTCCGAGCGGCGGACACACTGATGCCTCGTCGCTGGATACACACTCATTAATGAAGGCGCCGCCGCAAGTCGTTAGAAAAAGTTCAAGGTACCATCGATATTCTGTATCGGTGTGTGTCCACCTCTAATCATTGCCATCCTTTCCACAAACAACCACCTCAATGGCAATCTCCACTTGCGTTTGATGGTGCGCTGACCTTCGCGCGTAACGCGATGTCTTCCATCCGGCGCGCTACGGGGCGGTTCGGGGCCTCTTGATCTGATTTCGAACCCCCGATTGGAACGGTAATTTTGCCCGAGGGCACAAACATTACCTCCCTCAAGTCGGCGATGCTCTTGTGGGAGAGTTGATCTTGAACCGAGGGACGACGCGCATGCCCGTATGCAAAGCATTGGAAACTTCATAGATGGTCAAGAATTAGGTCCACCCATGTTCACGGTGCGGACTAGAACTGGGGCGAGTTGTAGAGATCGACCCGTATGACTCTGCTTGAGTGGCGATTAGTGAGGACTCACCTTCGTTGATGCCATTTTTGCCTGCAAAAAAAAAACAAGAGAAAACCGAAAAAGAGATCATTAGTGTTGGCGTTGGTCAGAGAAGTGGACGAATGTAGCTTATTGTGACGGTCAGTATGTACGATAATGCCATCTAACGGGCGGTTTAAGTCTCAGGGTGTTTGGAGGCTGATGTTTGGTCGGAACTGAAGGACAAAATGAAGTGTTCGAAGTGCAAGGTTGAGTGACTCTCTAATGATTGACTTTCATTGAGCATTGGAGATGCATGGAATTAGCAGAACATTGAAGTTGATAATTAGAGTAAATAGAGGTAAATAGATCTTCAGACATCTTGAAATCATGAAAAGAATAAATGCTGCCTGATATGCTCTTTTTAGGATTGAAATTAGTTTTGCAACATTTATTGAAGTGAACCAAAAATGCTCCTTCAAAAAAGCTTAAGCTCTGAAACAGTTTTTAAAGATGTGAAGCATATGAAACTTTAGGCGTCAAATGATAAATAATTGAATTTCCAAAAGGATGTTTTATTCAAGTTATACTCTTTTAAATATTTTTCATTCATGAGATGTGCGAAATCATATTTGAAAGGAATTACATTTTATTGGAAAAGGTTTGTCAAATTTGTCAATTGGGTATTTAAATTATGTTATTTATTTTAAATTATTTATGGGTATTTAAAAATTATTGGAAAAGGTTTGCCAAATTTGTCAATTGGGTATTTAATTTGCTTTTCTAAGAAATCGATCATTTTGCATTTTACTTCTTCAGGTCTAATTTTTTAATTGATTCACAAAGCATTGTGAAATTGATTGAGGAGCAAAATACACATTAACTATAATAAGAATTACATGTTACAGTATTACAAGTATTATATTGGTGGAAATAATTAATGCAGAAGTCTATCTTATGTGCTGATGAATACATTCCAAACATTCGCCGCTATACGTTGTTAATTCTTTCCAATTCTACTTTCCAAATGTTTCTGTTCGAGTACCTCATCCAAAATGCTCCCAAATATCTCGAATGGATAGCGCAACCATCTAAAATTATTACCTACAAATGAGTCTCATTGTGTAGCTAAATTCTAGTTATTGTGTCACTTTTGGTTGCTAATCCTCATTGTAAAGTAGCTCTTTTTGGTTGATTGCAATGGGCGCCTCATACATCAAATTATAAGCTGTCCTGTGTGTGTGCTTTCGTGACAGCCAGCAGGCATTAATGCATATTACCAGGGGAAGAGGGGGAAAAAACAACCCACAAAGCATGCACATCAAAGCTACGTCCCTGCCGAGCAACGCCTTTTGCTGAGAGTAGTAGATCGATCTAGCAAGGAAATAAATCTTACTGTCCCACAGCGAATGGGAGAGCGTTAGCCAAATGATTGATGCTGACGACCGACCACCACTACCACCATTGGGGAACTACTTTATTTTTGCATTGTATTCAAATTATACCTTCTCCGCCCTCATCATCGTGTGCAGATCGTAACCCGGGGAGAGCAAAGTTAATCATCGATCGATCGATCATGACACGGTTTCGCGGTTCTCTTCTCGGTGGTAGGTCGAAAGGTAGGTGTCGTATTACACCCGGAGACGATTTATGACAGAAAGAATGCGAAATGTTTTATTATTACCGTCATTACTGGGACGCCTGGGACGCGCCCAACAGTGAACAACTCGTTCGCTTGATCATGCTGCATATGCTTTGATGTATCCGGTATGTACCCCCCAGAGCATGCTGACAGCTTTGGTGCAAAAAGTTCCGTCGCCCATAGGGAACCGACCAGCTGGCCTGTGTGTGCACACCACCGTACACTCCCAAAAGAAATTTCTCACAGTCAATCATCATGCAGAGGGTGCTGTATCGACAGGGTTACAACGAACTGTGCGCAATGGTCATTTGTGGCGGCTGGTGGTCGTATCACACACGGTTGCATAATGCCTAATGAAGCATAATAAGGCAAGCGTTAATATTCGACACCTACTACCAGTGAGATTGGAAAGGATTTTTACCAACCAGATGGAAAAAAGTGTAAAAAAGAAAGAGAGAGAGAGAGATGGGCAGGATTATATTGCACCACCACGCGCCTTAAAGTACGCGGCAAATTGTTTATCATTTCACGCGGGCCTCCGTCTCATTACCGAGTTTTTTCGACCGAACGATTTTCCTGGTCATGAGTGGAACGGCGGGGCTGATGCGGGTGTGTATCTTCGTGCCACAGTGCTGTGTTTGATGAAATATGATTAGCGCGCAAATTGAAATGAAGTTTTGATTCCATCTTAATTCAGTAATTGGATTTATTTTACAACCAAACCTCCCCGAAAGCCCTATTAAATGTTATGCATATGGGTATGTACCAAGCCATGCGAGATTCGGCACAACTGGTTGAACGAAATTGTTTCCTGTAATATTACACTGTATAATTGCTGAATTTTTAATCTAGGCGAATGCTTTAAATGAGCCATAAAGAAATGGATTAAAAATCCAATGGCATATTGCGCCGAAACGGAACTGCTTATGCAAATATATCGACCTTGGAGCGATTGTGTCGATCGTAAAGCTTTACATTGTATAATCGTCCAAACCCCAAACGGGACAATCTAAAGAGTCGATAACGGGGATTGAAATTATAAAAATACATTCAAAGCAGAACTGTAACATTGGCAAAGGCATAAAAGTGGATCAATTTATTCCACAGTAATAAACATCAATGGGACGCTTTACGATTTTAGTCAGTTTTTTTTTGTATGAAGTTTGACAGTTGGCGGCTGAAATGACGTCATCACTCCATACAAAACCACAGGCCAAACTATACGGCTTAGGTTTTCAGCCTGAAAAATATGTAATCATACGCCGATTTGTCGCATACTCGTTCAGATTAGCAAGTAAGATTGCATGTCTCTACTGAAACCAAAATATGTTTTCAAGAAAGGTTAAAAACAGCTTGGAACGATGTTTTAGTAACGAAAGTATTAAAAGTGTTAAAACTCATTTGACCGACAGAAAGATTCAACTTGCTAATTTAAATGATCAAATGCCCTAATGATCGCAACAAGCGACAACATGGCCCTTTATACCAACCCATAAAATGATATCGATATTCTTAATATTAAAATAATTCCTAATAGCACAAATATTAATTGTTATACCTTCATTTATATCATTTCAGAACAGATTCTCCGTCTGCTGTTGCCTACATTAAAACCCGTACCACACAATGCAAACACAGCGCAAAAGTAAAGGAGGGACAGCGATGAAGCGTGCCACGATGGTGCTCGCCACCGTGCTGTGCATTGGCGTGCTGCCGGCCTGCATCTACAGTCTCGAAAACGGACTCGCCAGGACGCCGCCGATGGGATGGCTGTCGTGGGAGCGCTTCCGCTGCAATACGGACTGCGAGGGTGATCCGGAAAATTGTATCAGGTATGTGCTGCTGTCTTCTATTTTCCTCACTCTAAACACAGTTCCTAAGGTTAGCCATATTGTTGTTTAGTGGCAAAGTTGTGCCAATTCAAATGCCCTCTAGTGCCTCGTGCTATCGGAATTATGAAAGGCTTCACCGCACGCGTTGACGCACAATAATCACGCAAAGCTCTTACATGAAAATGGTAACCTTCCCCTATAGGAGGATATATTGTGCTAGACAAATGTGTAGCCAGCTACACGAAAAATTGGCCGGGCACGCCCTGTACAGTTTGGGTTCAAATTAGCTCAACATCACGCGACAAAACATATTGCAAAAGAAGATAAGATAGGCCCACGACTTTCGTTCGTGCTTTAGCAACAGTTACAAGGTTTCCTTTTAAAGTCCACAACGGTAAAGGCAATTATTTTACGACAAACCAAATTCCTGATGCACAGGCAAAAGGATGAGCTTTTCAACCCAGGTGTTCAACAGTCTAGCAACAAGATTATTGTTGCAATTTTTATGTTGTTTCGTACATCCATGGCCATGAATTTTGGATCAATCTTAGGCGCCGATGTATGTTTGCTCAGTTATAAACGAAGATTTATAGCCCACCACTGTTCCTCTCACGGTCCTGTGAGTCGTTAAGTTTATGGCTTTCGGCGTATTGGCACACTAATGCTCCAAACTCCATTGGGTCCATTGGTTTTTTGGAGGCAAAAAGTGAAAGTGTGTGCGCGCTTGCTCCTCCAATGTGTGCCCCAATTGTAGTGGATTGCATTACATTAAATTCAATTTACCCATTTGTTTTTAATTTTAGCCGTTATTGCAATCCAAGAAAAAGCTCCACAAATGCATCAAAAATTGCCAAAGCAAACAAAACAATGTTTAAGCCTAAACAACAGAGTAATATTTATTTACTGATCATCCATCACACTAAATAGCTATCAATCTTTCGTCGCCATTTTACTTAATTGTGCCTTATCCTACTTGCCACTACAACAACATCCAGTTGGGAATGGATTATTTATGATAAAAATAGGCAACCGATCATACAGCTTACGATCGATCGTTTTGCCCCTTACAAAAGAAGCGCAACTAGCGCGTGGTGTTGGTGGTCCATCATTTTCCGCTCGATAACTCTTCCCTTTCGCCTGACTTATTGCCACAACGGGCAGCAACAACGGCAACAACAACAGCCTGGCTGCAAGCAAAGGTCAGTTTGATTCCGGGAGTGTGTACTGCCTACCGGATTTAGCACGGCCACACGCGTCACGACAAGCGCATCGGGTGCTTCATATTTTGCGTTGCTTTACGAGCCCTCCTCCTGCTGCAACACTGTCCCACAAAGCGCCACAATTGCCTCTGGACTTTGTGTGTGTGTTTGTGTTGTGGTTAAAAACTTCTAAACCGATTTCCTGCAGTTGGCAGACTTTACACGTTTGTATCAATGTAAGCCCCTCAGGCGCTCCAGGCAAATGTAGATTTATTTTATTTTTATTGATCGATTGTTACACAAGAAGTGAAGGGGTCGAGAAAAAAGATGCGAATATGCAATTGCGAGCACTTAATGCTTCGTGCACGATTTTGGAAGCAAATGTAAATCCCGAAAAGAAATCTTTTTTTACACACACAAATTCCCATTGTTATGGGGGGTGGTGGTGGACTCTGGGATATTTCATTCGCTCGCTAGAAGGAATTACTCTCCCCTTTCTACAATTACCAGTTTTGTGCATTCCTAGCGTTTGACCTTTTCCATCTCTGTTACGTAACACAACTTCTTGCGCATACGTTCCGGTTGCGTCGAAAAGCATGCCACACGCGGTGCGCAAGCGTTCTTCCCGGATCATTGGAACGAGGATGAGGAATGAGAATCGTGTCCACCGCGCGCGCGTGTGTGTGTGTGCCCTCCTTCTTGCCCAGATCAATAAATCAGATCCACACCACTCGCCGGCACAACCGAAATGATGCCTCCATCACACATCGGTGTGTGTCGTAAGCCGGATTCGAGTGTCACAAAAGTTGCGAAAGCTGTCCGGCGTCCAATTATTCTGACCCAACTGCAAGATTGGGCAACACACACGGCTGGGTCTACCAGTTTGTTTTGCATTACAAAACGATGTATCCGGAGGGATGCACAGTTAGAGCATTGGTTGGTTGCTCGAATTACACGCCGCTGGGGTCCAAAATCTGGCAACATTCATAAAAATCACTCAACTGTCAAGCCAAAAAGCGTGCATGAAGCCAACTTCATGCCACAAAAGCACCGAAATTGATGATCACAATAGGTGCCAGTAGGCAATAGGTGCCAAGAGTGAATTTTATATCAGACGAACACCAAGAGCAGACAAAGGGAAGATGTTATAGTTCTCTATTAAATGTGTAACATTTTTATGATTTTCTATGATACAATGTCCCATCATAACTGTCAGAGTAGTCGGCTCCGCAAGACAGTGCTTGAAACTACAACAAACCTCTATAATAACTAGGCTACACTGTATAGTGACTCCCTCTAGAGGAAATCTACAGCAACTGCACCGTCGTTTCGTAACAGTCGGTAATTACTATTCCCTTTAAATTCATTTGCTTTCGCTCTCTTTCGCCCTCTGTCTGCATGCATGCTGCCTGTTAAGCAATAAGTAATTATTATTATACGATTTGAGGAGCATTACCTCTTTGGCCCTCGCGCACTGCTTTTTTTCGATGACGACTGCCGGCACCGGAGAGGTTGATGAGAATTTGAAGAAGCAAAACACGCGCACACACGACAATGCTACTTATGCAGCAATTTAGTTACCAACGCGTATTCTACTGCCATCGATCGAGATTGGATCGTGAGAGGTAACGCGCGCGCGCACGCTGGGGATCGTTCAGCCTCCTTCTTGGTCACGTTTCCACCGGATTTTGTCGCGTTGGTGGAAGCATAGAAGATTGGTTCCCGCGCCAACCATGGAAGCACAAGACATATTCTGGACGAAAATTCGCTTCCCATCGGGTCCTTTCTAATTCCATAACACGGATCAATGATGGACGACATTTTCGCAACGAACTTTTGTGTAATGGAGTTCGTCTAGCGATACACTCTGGGGTACGACCGTTCTCGAGATGTCGCGAGTGTTGGCAGATTACGCAGTTGTCTATCGGGCATATGTCCGGTCCCCGTCCAGCCGATTGATTGGCCGCGTGGGTTTTCGTAAGGGAAGATAATTGCTTCCTTCGGACATTCACCGGGATGCTCATCGGATGCTGTGGCGGCGCATGCCCCGACACACATCCCGTCGTGATGGAATTAAGCGACGAAACTTTGGGAAATTGTCCCTCATTTGCATAATGAGCATAATTATTAGACTCCCGGGCGCGTTTGCCGCACGCGGACCATCAACCAGTCCCATTTCTCCACGGTGCCTACCGTTGCTTGCGTCCTACTCGCGTGTCAATTAAATCTAACAACTCTTGATCGCCAAAATGCGCGATCACCCGGTCTTCTGACGCCTTGTTTCCGTGTGCACACACACGCAACCTCCTCTCGCTCTTTTAGGGAATGCAACAATCTGCGCCCACAATCTTTCGTGGCTTTGGAGCAGTGTTGTGCGATCAGCTGAATCTATGCACGCGCCAGCTCTTTCGATCGTGTATGCAGTTTGTGGTGAGGAGGGCAAAAAACCAAACAAACTTTCCTCCTCGCTCGATGGCGTGTTGAGAGTGTGTGAAGAGAGTTTACCGAGAGGGGTTGTGGCGGTTGACAAAACACTAGACACGTTCCCAAGCACGCAGGAGGACCGTTAAAAGTGCTTAACACGGAGAGCTGAACAGGCGGTTTAAGTACACTTGAGCCAACATCACATTTAAATTAGATCAAGATCGCAAACTTTGGCAAGCAAGGAAGCGACTTGTTGACAGAACATTTACAATTGCTGCTTGACCAACATTGGCAACAAGAGGGGAAAACATGAGTCATAGTCGATGACTGTTTCATTTTCTGTCTCTTTTGTGTATCGACTACATCAGCCTAAAGCACACTATAAGAACATCCAATATATGATTGCTTTCGGATATTCAAATTTGTCGGAACTGAAAGCAACATTAGCGTTAAGCAAGGGATCATAAAACTGAAGACCTTGGCCTCCGAGTGTAAACCATAAATCAATAGCTGATCAATAAAATCAGCTAACAAGCAAAAGTAAACCAAAGAAAAACAACGGGGTCGAGGGATGTATATTCAAACACATTTCTACTAATTTATGATCGTCCAGTTTTAATTTGTTTTTGCGCCGTACAAATTAAAAACCTATCCCCTACAGCAAAGTGTGTTTTTTTCGGCGCTTAAAACTATAACCCAAAGCTCCCCCTGCTATATCACGCTCACATCGCCGAAGGGTATTTTAAATGAGCTGGGAAAAAGAGACCCAAAAAATGGATAACCCATCCCAAAAAAAAAGATCTTCCTCAAGCATCTCGCAACCATAATCCACCTTTCATCAGTTGGACACGTTCGTATGCGATGAAGACGGGGAGAAAAAACGTGTAAAATCTCCTTGAACAAGGACAAACACACTTTACCCATGTTTTTTTTTTTTTTGCTCATCATTTCATCCTAATACCATCGGAGGTGGCGACATCGGGGTTTGAAAGCCCAATAAGCTCCATTACTTAGGGAGACACACTACGGCGATCGATTGAATTGATTGTTTTGCGAGACCTGATCGACCAATCCCTAGAAAGGCCATCCCGATAACGACCTACACGACCCGTACGGTGCCGAAGATAAATTGAATATAACAATATCGCCTCCCTCCTCTCATTCTCTCTCTCTCTCTCTCGAGCCAAGCACTACTCATCCACAGCGCTAAAGTGGGATGATGGGTACTTCTCGCGTGTAAATCATCACCAAAGGCATTAAGTGCTATCGTGGTGTGTCGATCGATCAAACGCTTCTTGTCGAGCGATACGTTTAATCCACCGCACCGTGCTTCTGCTAATCCTCCATAATCTCCAAAAGTAAGAGAGAGAGAGGAAGGGAAGCAGTCCCTTGTGGAATCATGTCCTCTTTGAAGATCGTGTCATCTACAGGCACTGAAGAGGCCGGGAATGCAATGTGCTGTGTCGATCACTCGAGTCATTTAAATTAAAACTGGGTCATCAATTCTTCGTTGCCTCAGAAGATCACCCACTGTACTTTGTCTCGTTGTAACTTGAGTTTTGCATCCTCCATACACTCTACACTCGGAAAGCAATCGGTCACTCTAACAGCATACACAGCAAAGAATTGCGTTGACCTATAGCATTGCGCAGCGTTTGCCCTAGAGAGATTCAACAGACGCGAATCCAGGAAATCACGAACGACTTACGTTCTTGCGCTCAAGCGTGCCAGAGCGCTTGCCGTGGGCGGTTTTAGAAATAGTTAGAAGATTCCGGTGCCACACGAACCCATCCATATGTTGTGCGCCTATAGAAGCGCAACGCGCAACCGCGATCACATTTTGCATGCGGTGGGAGGGCTTGACTTTTGCGTGACTTTACGGCCGTACAATGTCACATAGGAAAAGGGGCCGACGAATCGACAGCATTAGCAAGACAAGGCGGAAGGCCTTCGCTCGGTGGACATTAAAGGTTAGGTGGCCTATTTCGAGCCTCCTCCTTAGGGGCATAAGAGATTGTGAAACAGATTACAATATCTCGCTGATCTGATGTCTGCATACATTATCATGTTTTGTTCGACTTTACTGATTACATTTAATAGGTAATACATATGCTAAATACTTCCTATTTTTCTTCCCCCCCACCTCCCCTCCAGTGAGCACTTATTCCGTACGATGGCCGACCTGGTCGTGAGCGAAGGATATGCCGCCGTCGGCTACGAGTACATCAACGTGGACGACTGCTGGCTGGAGAAGTCGCGTGGACCGCGCGGTGAGCTGGTCGCCGACCGGCGTCGCTTCCCCAGTGGCATGAAGGCGCTGGCCAATTACGTCCACGCCAAGGGCCTTAAGTTCGGCATCTACGAAGACTACGGCAACTACACGTGTGCCGGATATCCGGGCATTCTGGGCTTCTCGGCGAACGATGCCGCCCAGTTCGCTTCCTGGGACGTGGACTACGTCAAGCTGGACGGGTGCTACTCGCTGCCGATCGACATGGACCATGGGTATCCGGAGTTCGGCCGCAATCTGAATGCCACCGGTCGCCCGATGATCTACTCCTGCAGCTGGCCGGTTTATCAGATCTACGCCGGCATGAATGTGGGTTGAACGATGCGGAAGTTGCAGAAGCAGAAGGTGAAACGAGTAGCTAATTCTCTATGTATATCTTCTCCTCCATCCTCCGTCACAGCCCAACTACTCGTCCATCATTCAGCACTGCAATCTGTGGCGCAACTATGACGACATCCAGGACTCGTGGGCTTCGTTGGAGAGCATCATCGACTACTACGGCAACAATCAGGATGCCATCATCCCGAACGCTGGCCCAGGGCATTGGAACGATCCGGACATGGTAATGACAACAGACAACTCACCAGTGCCGCTAATGCTCAAGCTGTACTAACTTTTCGCTCTTTTATGTCACTACAGTTGATCATCGGAAACTTCGGACTCAGCTACGAACAGTCCAAAACACAGATGGCGCTTTGGGCGATTATGGCTGCACCGCTGATGATGTCCGTTGATCTGCGCACGATCCGGCCCGAGTTTAAGGCGATTCTGCAGAACCGCAAAATTATTGCGGTCGATCAAGATCCGCTCGGCATCCAAGGGCGAAGAATCTATAAGGTAGTGGTGATAGGGGCTAAGCATGCCAACGACTGCTTCGTAGTAAAACCGAACCCATGCTACAATATCCATCTCGCTTTTGCAGCACAAGGGCATCGAGATCTGGTCCCGGCCGATCACACCGATCTACCAGACGTACTACTCGTACGCGATCGCCTTCGTCAACCGGCGAACGGACGGCACCCCGTCGGATGTGGCCGTGACCCTGCGCGAGCTGGGCCTCATTTCGCCCACGGGCTACAGGGTTGAGGTAAGAGACAAATCGCCTATCGCGCCTATCCAAATCACGCATGACGCTAATAAATGCTTTGTACCTCCTGTATTGTAGGACCTGTACGAGGAAGTCGACTACGGAGTGCTGAGCCCCCAGACAAAGATTAAGGTGAAGGTGAACCCATCGGGTGTGGTGATACTGCGGGCCGACGTTCAGCCGGAGCGTTTCTCCAAGAGACCGTACAATCCAATCTTCTATCGCTATCCTAACTAAAGCACTAAAGCCCGAATTGTAACTGCATCCCATCAGCAACAGGCCCCGTTTTTAATGCTGTAACAGAGGGAAGAGCAAACCAGGTGTAGATGTCGGAATTTGAATAACATAAACCGATCCCCGCTCGTTAGCAAAATACAAATATTTGAACACGCAGACCCATACACATCCATCAGGCGATATTTCAGAAACAAGTTATAGCAGCATGCAAAAGCATGGTGCGATTTGATAGTGATGTAAGCAAAACACACCACAGGAACACCCTTTTTGAGGGATAGCTTATCGGAAGAAGCAGCAGAAAGACAACAATCATGTGCCAGTTTTGATGGGAAAAAGAAACATAATTAAAGCCACATACACAGTGTACTTCTGTTCGCGCTGACAGACGAAGGAATAGACAAAATGCGGCAATAGACCGACGACCGAGAGAAGGGTTACACCCTTTTTTCTTCAGGAGTAACCACCAACACACGGGGCGTTTATTAGCGTAGGATCCGATTGTGAACTAGCTATAGAAGAAGACGCATAAGAGCAACCAACACGATTCTTCTGCAGCCAAAAAACCAAATGGTGCTTTTCATACGAACGTGTGCTTCCGTGTACGTAGAGCGAGTATGCTTCCCCTGCACCGGGTGTGCACACTTTGGGTGTATAGTGGAAGCGCCACAGTGATATGATAACGTTACACGTTACGGTTTTTTTTTATAAAACACAAGAATTTTTCCTTCCCGCGCCCTGTCGGGAGAGTAAAACATACCCACACTACTACCACCACAGCACGGTTGGCTGTTGTTGGCCGAACCGGTGTCTTCCTTGCCGAATCCCTGCCCTGTGTCCACTGTTCAGGGCGAGGGATTTTCCATCAGAATCCGTGGTGTATAATCTTGGTACGCGCATAAGATTAGGTTTGTACATTGTATAATTTATGATACGGGACAGTCTGCCTCCCCCGGGAGGGAAACCGAGAGGGACGAGTGAGTAGGTGATGATGTCCTTGTGTGTTTTTTTTTATTTCTTTAATAGTTTCCAAAACCAATTATTGAATAAATCAATTTGAGATAATGAATTAATAAATAAAACAGATACGAGACAACAACCACAGAATGTACGTTTGAGCAACGGCAGCTAATTAGCAAACGACAATATTGAGAAATTATATAACTTTAACTTATAAATAAGGGTATTATTTTAGGCCTCACGCTTTATTGGATCATTTGCGAAAAGTTGTAGAGGGTACTTTAATATCACATATCTAACTTAAATAATAATAATAATTGTAATACACATGGTTAATAGTTTGTATAATATCTGGAGTTTCATATTCTAAAAAAATATGTCATAAAAAGCGAGGATAAAGAAAAAGTGTTTAATATAAATAAAAAAACTAAACTTACATGATCAACCATTGAACATCTTCTTCTTCTTTGGCTCAACAACCGATGCCGGTCAAGGCCTGCCAACACACTTGTGGGGTTGGCTTTCAGTGACTTATTGATTTCCCCCCATAGCAGGATAGTCAGTCCTACGTATGGCGGCACGGTCTATTTGGGGCTTGAACCCATGACGGGCATGTTGTTAAGTCGTACGAGTTGACGACTGTACCATGAGACCGGCATTGAACATCATACAACGCAAAACCAAGATCATCAAAATTACAGTATAACCTAGATAAACGATACTCTTCAAAAATAGAATAGTAGCAAGGTCCCAAACATCAAGGATAACACGACTTTTATAAGAGAGAATATTAAATTCAATTTAAGCGAGAATCGATTCGTTAAACGTGCTGGTACCTACAAAGCTATTAACATTTGCTCCCTCCATGGCAAAAAAAAATCTCTTATAGAACAAAACAGTAGAACTTAAGCGACTAATGGTTAGGCTATTTATTTCTAATTGTAAAGAAATTATACATTTGTGAACAAAAAGGCAGATTAAATGACTCTTCTTCCTTCATCACTACGCAGAATATCAGTTGTATATGATGAATAATGGATTATGCAACTATCAAACAATGCTTAAGGTACTTGCTTAGGTACTTAAGGTACACTTGAACTATTTGTTGTATTACAAACAGAACCCTCAATCTATTTAGGAGCCAAATTAATCGAATCTTATCAAAGAGTCATAAAAGTTTTTCCTTTTCAAACAAAATACCAAGGCAGTTTCTATTTTTACATACAAAACATATTTAATGCGCTACATATCCCATGAGTTTCATGGAGTTTATTACATTGATAGAGATACAGACACTTTTGTAGAAGAAAAAAAACACTTTAGGGCATACAATTCTACGCATCGTACTGTAAAAAAGCGAAAAAAGTTTTCCAAAAGCAAAAATTATATTGACATATTGACGAATTGAAGGTGATGATGAATTCTCTATTAATATCCTTGAATACCTTGAGTACTTGAATTAATGGAAATTTATTTTCTGATTTGTCTGTAAATTTAAACTAAAGCCTTGAATTATTAAAGCCGATAAGCCATGAATTCCACAAAAAAACGTTTTTTAAACCCGACCTTTAGCACCACGAAGTTTACTAATATGTCTCACGTCTTTATGAAGCATTTATGAAATTATACAGACTGCTCTTACAACACAAAAAAAATGCAAACGCAGGCAAAACAAGTTCTCCCTGATATCTATCTCAGATCTATAGAACACATCGCGATCACTGTAAGCCTTGCATCGGGGACAACACTCCCCTCCTTCCTCACAACCAAACCGTATGCAAAGTCCATCTATTGAACTCCAGACAGACACAACTGCACCGGCAAGCACACCCTCCAACGACCGAGCAGCGCCGACCGGGTCCAATATGCACCCGAGAGTAATGTTTATTTAATCAGCTGACCCCGCCATCTCCGTCTCCATCACACGCTCGCGGATGCTGTACCCCGGGGAGTGTGGCCCGCGCGCGCGCACACACACCCAAGTTCTCGCCCTCGGTTCCAAAGTTCAACCGGCCGCTGGTTTACTATGGCGCACAACTTCCTCGTGAAGGGAAGGCTCGTGGCGATCGGGAAAGCGTACCCAGATCCGTTCTGTTCCAGAGGGCAATTGGTGGAGCGTGTTTGGGACATTGTTTACAAAGCTCAAGTAGAGCAAAGTTTGGAAATTGAAACCATGTTTCGTTCGAAATTTAATTTCTGGTTCCATGCGAACTCTCTGCTGTGTGTGTCGGGTGTACGGAGTCTTTATTTGCTTACTTTCAACACTTGCACGCTTGCTTATCTAGCCCTGGAGCTTTCTGGAGGTAGGACGTATGCCTGCAACACGTGCTTTTGAAGCCTTTGATTACATTCACTGTACAAATAGCGACAGGGCAGAAATGACAACCATTTAAAAAAGGTCTCACCCTGACAGCGCTGACCGATCGGTTCAGATTGCAATAGGAAAACATTGTTTACATATGACCAGATCTGGTTGACCGATAAAGGCTGACGGCCGGTGATTAGATGCGAATGCAAGAAGATTTGCATGCTCTTGTTTCTTGTTATATATTCTATTAAAGGTTATGTATGGTAAAAACTGTTTTTTATTTAATTGATTTTATTAATTTATATTATATCCTTCGTTTGATGATTTCTTATTTCAAATTTGTCGATTTTGCCCGTGTAACTTACAAACACTCAAGTCCACAGATAGCTACATTATTATTAATTTAATAATCGTGTCCTGTTGCTTATTTAGAACTCTATTTCGAAGTTTGTTTATTTATTTATTGATTTATTTATTAACTTATTAATGACTATTTCTTGCCCTACTTCCCAATTGTACAATCACGATCCATCAACCTAAACCAAGTGCACGACTATCCAGATAATGTAATTATCACCTTCGCATCAGTCGCTTGTCACGCTTTAGTTTCTGTTTGAGTACAAGCGAAAGCTAAAAAAAAAACAACCTGCGTAACTCCAGCGACTGAGACCAGCAGCGTCTGTCTCTTCTAGAACGCGTCAAGGCGAAAACAATCCACCTCGCACACTAAGTGGCAAAGCAAACGCGGGTTGTGATTGATTACCGTTGCAAAAAAGTTCTAGGCGATGGGACGAGACGAGCCCCCTTGTGCCCTAGGAGGGGTTGTTGCGAAATAACAGCCAGGTGTTTCCACACCACAACAACCCGTTATCATCCTGCCGAGTGAGCGGTGTGATAAAAGTTATTCAACTGTGTTGTTACGTGGAGCGCGATTGCGGTTTGTTTTTCCCTCCAGCAGGCAACGGCAACAACATTGTTGCTAAGCTAAACACAACCCACCACCATACGCAAAAAGGGAAGGCCGAATGGTTAACCCTTAATAAGGGCAGCACGACGATCGATGTTTGGTATGGCTTGTAATACATTTTTATCTATTTTCAATGTTTGTATAGCGATATTAAAAAAAAAATGTTTAAATAGTGATTTTAGTTGTTCAATTGAATTTCAATTGTAACCAGTATTTTTCAGCCACAAACACTTTTATTTACAACAACCCAAATGCCCGTTCAACGACACCTAACCCCTGTATGATGTCGTTGCACTTTCAAGTCTCAGCCGATCAAGTGATCGTATTAATTTCATAATGCAATTAGCAACAGCGATCGCGTCCATTCTCATTCGCCCATCAACGAATTGTGTTGTCGAGCGCAAGCCCCCTTGAGATACCGGTTTGATTATCAACGACAAATTTCCCCCTGAGCGGGCCTGCTGGGGCTGCTGGTTTACTCATAGGACGATGTTGTCAAACGAACGATAAACGTGTTTGTTTACTCCCCGAGTTTCTTGTTGTGTGCGGGAAGAGGGAGGGTTCGTCGAAAATAAAAACCCTCCTCCCATCAACAATTAGTGCGATCGCGTAAGCTACCCATTTAGATCAAGTAACTTTTGTGCTGTGATAAAGTACTCAAAGTTCCTTCTTTTTTTCTCAAAAAGAATGCTCAAAGTCACTACGACGAAACAAACACGGCATTTGATTAAACACGCCCCGGGCTTGGTGTGGTGTGTGTTGGAAGAGCGTAAGCAAACACATTAATTTATATTTAGCAAATGAGTGCAACTTGAGCGAGTAGGAAGACACAGGGAAGGTGTGAAATATTGTTATTTTTTCACTTTCCCATCACTGACGTACATCTTCTGCGAGGTTGAATATCTGCGGTGGTTCAAAGCTCAAACAATACACGACACAAAAGAAGGAGTGGCCCCCAATAATCGTGACGTAAAAGTGTGCGCGTGGTTGAAGTCATAACACGGAAAACATATTTTTGGCGACAAAAGGTGAAAAAACTGTCCCAAAGAAACGCTTTCGGCGGGCATCAAATTGTTGCTCTCATTTTAGAGTTTGCATGCACTCGCCATAGCATACGGACACTATTGCAAACCCACTCCTACTCCACACCTTGGAGTGTGTGAGCCGAGACTGGTTGGCGACCGAAATGGGATCGGCTCAAGATGTAAGAAGATGGGGACGACTGCCAGGCCAGCTTGATTAAAATGACCTCCCGGTACGATGAGCTTCAATTTCGGTCGATTAAAGTGTTATGCCAACCGGGCCGGGTCCAGCCAGGACGTTCTGTCACCTCGGGCTGTGGTGGTTCTGTACTGACCCAAATGTTTGGAAGCTCATCCGCATCCAACTCGAACATTCTACGGAGCGCGTTCGATTCCAGAAGGGTACAAACGCGCGCAAGTTGGCATTGAAAAGCAAGTCCATAAATTAGCAGCCCCATCAGGCTAAGGTGACGGGACTATCTGGCGAACGATTTTTCGCTGATAAGACAATTTAGTGTACCGCAAACAATCAAGATTAATTGGGATGGGAGGAGTAAAGGCTTCATATGCCAACAATGAGCTGGTTGCGTGTGGTTGATTTATTGTTGTGCATGTGTTTGTTTTTGTACTTGATAATAGACAGAAAATGGTATACACATACCAACTTACAATCTGCTTAGTAAGAAAACCGGAAAAACTTAATTCATTGTCTTGAGATTATATCGTAGTAAAAAAAACCATTAACCTACGATCGTAAATCCGGAAACTACGTAAACAACACATTGTTCTACCAATGGCCGATGCCCTCCTGAGATCAGGTATTTCCACCCCTAATTAGGTCAGTCAGTCAACATGATAATACTGGTTGGATAGACGAATTGAGATGCATACGTCACCTAAATGTGGTTTTTACATGGTATCAACGCTTTTAATCATGTCGCAAACCTCCTGAGCACTTTAGATTGAACCGAAAATTATATTAAATGCACGAAATCGTCTAATGTAACACTCCAAATTCTGGAGTCTATTCTACAGGGTTTTCCAGGGGTTCTCATAGTTGTGGGACACTTCCTCTCTTTCTGATCAGAATTCAACTTCATATGATGAAAATTGGTCTCTAATCTAATTCCTATTGGATTTGTTCAACAAGAGTGCTATAGAGCCAAATTCCCATTACATTAAGCTCATTTCCAAAAGAAACAGTCCCACAACTATGAGAACTCCTGAAAAAAAAATCCTGTAATGCAAACTTCATTGCACAGGGATCAGCGAACTTTTCAACGGATTGAAAAAATTCAGTTCCCTGTGTGCCAGTTTTCAGGGCGAAAACATTAATTTTACACTGATACTCATTTTTAGACTTCAGTCCAATGTTTAGAAACAAAATCATTTTTTTGGCTTTTTTAATCAAGTGTCATATGGGACTTTTGTCGCTTTTGTCGTTTGGCAACAGTGTTATTGTTGTTGATGTAAAGCTTACATCATTTGGGAATTGAGAGCTTGTTGAGCGTTAGTTACAAAAATACAAAATATATGCTATTTTTGCTTTTTCCAAGTATAAAACGTAAATTTGCTTTCCTCAATAATTGCAAAACTTGGACGGGTGAATATTAACACTGGTCGAGTACAATAAGAATTTGATGGAATAGTACAGTCTACAAGATGTCCAGATAATCCAGGAATTGACCATGAAAGTTGTATTGAGTAATAGTGTACTCCAGTTTCCTTTGAAAATATTTAATAAATTACAAGCAACCACTCACAGAGTAAATTGGCCAGATAAGGGTGCAACTCAAAAATGCAGCTTATTTATAAAAATTTATACGCTTTTTTTTATTTATGTGCAAAATCGATCGACAATGAAAATAGACACGTAACATTCTAAAGTTTTTGATTTAAGAATATCCCGGAAAAAAGGGTCACACGGGCAAAAAAGATTTACCTCGCGAGCCGGTCTTTGCCAAGCCCTGCTATTTATTACATTGTTCGTAGTCATTGTAATTTAGCCCATGTTGTGTTTAACAAGTGTTAAGTGCATTTGATTGTATGATAAATTAGATGGCGGGCTCACCAAACATTATCTAAAAATGGCAATGATAAGGATTGTAAAGGTGTACTCATTATTGGTGTTAGTGAAAAGAGAGGTCATAAACATCCATCTACATCACATTAAATGTCCCAGGCATCTTCCGGATCGCTTGAAACAGCGTTTGCTATTTACGGTCAAATCTCTACAATAACAGTGGAAAGTTTCCTTGCCAGTATGCAAACAAACTGCCAAAGACTCCTGAGCAGCTCATGTAACACTCGCTGCCCCTGCTCTTGCATGCGTCAACCCAATCAAGGCCCAGAATAATCTAATCTCCGGCTGAAATTAATGTTGATGAGAACTTTCAAACAAACCAGACCAAAGTGTTAGCAAAAGTGTGCGCAGCGAAACCGTTCAAAAGTTCATTTCATTTTTTTTTTTCAACAGTTGCATCATTTTCAAGAATTTCCATACCATATGTAAAAATGAAAAACATTCTTCTTTCATGTGACACAAACTCATGACAAATCTCGCTCACGTGTTGCAAAAGCACGGGTCAATTTCGTTGGATCATAGGAGACCGCTTTTCTAAAAATAAAGCAATCTCAAGGATATTTAGGAGTGTTACATGCAGTGTTATGCGTTTATGCGGTGGGGGGGGGGGGGGGTTGGACAGACCAGGGCCAGATAGGGCTGGATGGCAGGTCAGGTCAACTTACGGTTGGTGGACGACGGGTAGTAGCGCTGATTTGCATCCGCGTGGCGCGTGAGAGTTTCCTCGCCGCCTTGTGCCATTTTCGGCTCGTTTGTAGTCGCAATCGGCGCCATATCTCGCTGCACTGGTGTCAATGTTCTAATCGATTCAGCTAATTTAAAGGCCCAAACACTACTTCAACAAGTTCCGGAGGGCAATGAAAGAAAACCACCAGCTAGAACACTTCCTGTTTATTGTTGCTGCTACTGTTGTTCGGGGGTTTGGCAAGGCCTTCACTGTTTTGTTCGCCTTCTCTCCTTCACTGGTGTCACAGCCGGAAACAGGCACAAACAGAAACACACACAGAGACCGAGTGGCGCTTCAAGGACGTTCACTGATTTGGGGCGCTTTTCGCTGAGTTTTAGAACCTTGATTAGGGCCAGTTATTTTCACTTCCTGTTCGCACTTTTCTTTGACCAGCTGTGATAGCCAAACAAATGCACTCGCTTGGCCGTAGCGAAGAATGGATTCTGAGAAGCGAACCAAAAACAAAACACCAGCCTACTGAGAATGGAATGGGGCCCAGTGCGTTTGTGTGTGTATGTGTTTTTTTAGGAACTATTTTCTTCTCCCCCGACAAAGAAGAACAACAAATCCTACAGGATTGGATCGCTTTTGCTCTCTCACAAACTCTTTCTCTTTGTTGTTATACCAGCTCTATATGCACCACCGTTGCAGTGTTGCAAATGCACTTGCACACCTGCAGCCTGTGAGATCGATTCACGCGAACCGAGGCGATATATGAAGAAGAAGGAGCTGTCCTCTCTGTTTGTTTCCGCACCGGACGGGCAGGCGCACCATACACGATTGCATACAGCGTGTGCACTGTACAGTGGACAGACTCCGGTACGCTCTCCGCTCTAGAAGGCGAAAACACTAGCACGCACTCTCTCCTTTTCTATCACTCGCACTTGTTCTCGCGCGGTGTCTCTTTCGCTCGGCAATGGCAGCGGCTAGTTTCGTGCTCACTCTATCACACACGCGCGCGGTAGTGTGTTCCGCAATTCTACACCAAGAAAACAAAAAAAAGCGGTTCCGCGCGTTGTCGTTGACCGTTGGGAAGGTTATTAAACTGTTATTGTTTTCGTTCTTCTACGCAGAAAACCGCGGCCGAGATTCAGTGGGGATGCTGCTGACTGGGGCTTCTCGATCAATCGAAGCTTGGATGCGAACTGTCAGCGAACACACCGCGGTGGTGGCGCCGGCCCAAACAATGCGGTTGCTCTTCTTTACCTTCACGTGCAAAGAGCACACACAGCAGTGTGTCGATTAGAAGGGCAAACACACACACGCACACACGCACACAAAGCCAACTGTTATGGCTGATAACGCACCGACACGTACACGTACGAGGGGATTCTCCTTTTCGACGGAATAATATATTTCGATTACCCAAGCGCGCCCACAGTCAACACATGCAAGCCGGTTAGTTTGTTTCGCTCAATCGCGCCAGATTAGCGCCCTATATTAAGACTGACCTTAACCTTACTTTCGAAGCACTTTTCTTCTCCCTGCCCTTTTTCTCTTTCTTTTCAGTTGTCTTCCCCCCTTCTTCGCTGAAATGATCGGAAGAGGTGTGTTCGATTAGCTTCCTCAGATCGAAACAGTTCTGGCCACGGATGCGATGGAAGGATGGTGAGGTTGTTGCTACTTCCGAGCCGCCACACCGCTGTCGGTGTGTTAAAGCCAGCTTAGAATCGTTTTGGTTTGCTTAGTATAGGGTTAGCACAGCACACGACGTGCACACCTTCTTGCAGCAACCCTAGTCACCAGTCACCTTGGCAACCGCTCCAGCAGGAAATTAGTTGTTTTCGCACAATGGCTGTGTTCAATCGCACTTGGAGAAAGTTGCACACTTGCACCGTACTTTTACGACTGAATTGAATGTATGGCTTTGGTTGGACAGTTCGCGCACAGTCCGCTTCACCCCGCTTCACGAAGGATATGTTTAAAAATAATTCTTGACCGACTCGCACCGAGCGCACAAATCAAATGCGGCGGGATCCGGCAGAGATGAACGAGTTCGACTTTGCTCCCATTTGCCACATAGAGCTGTGTGAAGATGTGTGTGGCGCTTGGGGGGAGAGACGCGCGACAAACGCGTACCAACGACGGTGTGCGAGAGTACGCGTGAAGGTTCCTCTTTGCGCGGCACAGATCGCAGTAAGTAAATGTGCCTTTGGGGGTTGACCGAGACCGGAGGCCGTCCGAAGAGCGCATTAGAACACAGGCGCCGATTCTGTGTCTGTGTCTGCCGGCGCGTAGAGGTCGATCGCGCGCTGATGCGTGGTTTTTGTATTGTGCGCGGCTGACACTGGGGTTTCCGTGTGTTGTGCAAGCGCGGTCTTACGCTGGGCGCAGTACGCAGCCACAGGTACTCGGTGTTGTCTGGTAACCGACAGCATCCGACGTAGCCGAAGGGTTCGTCGGTACTTCGCGCGGCGGCAAAGCGAGAGAGATCGGCTCTCTTCCATTTCGGGTGCCGTCGTAGCAGGACGTGTTTTCTACCGCGTATCGTCTTTTTATATGTGTACAATTTTTAATGTGTTAGTTTACTAAAGTTATTTTGTCGAACAAAAGCATACAGTACCAAAACACAAAAGTGGCGACGAGCTAAGTGAACCCAGTCAACTTTTTTTTTTAAGTGCAACAATTCCGCGAAAACGCCGTAGAATGTTAAGCCCCGAAGAGACGCCGATCACCGAGGAGCAGAGACGGCTGTCGCAGAATGGTGTCCTGAACGCAGCATTCATACAGCATCCACCACCATCGCAGAATGCGCCATCGTTGCAAACAACATCGGACATCACAATGATACAGCAAATGCTGCACCTGTTACAGCAGCAAATGGCCCAACAGCAGCAGCAAATGACACAGCAGCAGCAACTATTTTCTCAGCTTATGCAGCAACGGGAACAGCAGCAACCTACACCAGTGACCCATTATAGTGAGCTTCAACCTACCGCGAAACCCAGCAATCCGGAGCTCATCCTCGAAGCTCTTGCTGGCAATATTACCGAGTTTCATCATGATGCGGAAGCCAACATCACATTTGAGTCATGGTACGCGCGATACGATGACCTGTTCGCGCAAGATGCATCCCGTTTGGACGACGCAGCAAAAGTTCGACTCCTTGGACGAAAGTTAGGAGCAGGCGAGTATGCTCGTTTCACCAATTTCATTTTACCGCGTGCCCCCCGTGACCTTTCATTTTCAGAAATGGTGGAAAAGCTCACGGTGCTTTTTGGCAAAATGGAGTCGACCCTAAGCAAGCGGTATAAATGTTTGAGCATCACCAAATCGCGCTCCGAGGATCTTTTGTCATTTACCGGCCGAGTAAACCGCGCATGCGTCGATTTTGAATTTGCATCTATGACAGAAGAGCAATTCAAATGTCTCGTCCTGGTATGCGGATTGAAGGATGAATGTGATCGTGATATTCGTGTCAGGCTGCTTGCTAGCATGGAAGAGCGCACAGATGCAACCCTTGCGCAGCTAGCAGAAGATTGCCACCGGCTAGCACGAGTTAAAGCGGATAGTGCTATGATCGCGACCGATACGAGCGAACGTGTGCACGCGGTCCATGCGGGTGGAGATAAGCAGCGGTACCAGAGGAACGACGAGCGAAACTCCAAACCGTTTGACAGAAGCACTGGTTCCAAACCCCGTAATCCGTGTTGGCTTTGTGGTGCATTGCATTGGTCCAGGGAATGCACGTACAAGGCGCACAAGTGTCGTGATTGCGGTCGCATCGGTCATCGAGAGGGACATTGCGCTTCCTGACACCGCCGCACGAGGCATAAGAAATTTTACCAGCGACCATCCGTAGCAACCAGAGTGGTACGAGTCAACGTTTGCAGTGTCCAGCAGCACAGAAAATTTGTGACCATCCAGATCGGGAATAAATCAGCAAGGTTACAATTGGATACCGGCTCGGATATCTCGGTTATCAGCCAGCGCATGTGGAAGCAGTTGGGTAAACCATATCTGACACCAGTAACGGTAAGAGCCAAAGCAGCATCCGGTGACGTCCTCAGACTGGAAGGTGAGTTCATAGCGAACGTGTCCATTGAAAACCGTACAAAGCGAGCTACCATAAGAGTGTCCAAAATGGAGTTGGCGTTGTTGGGAGCGGACATGGTTAATCTTTTCGCCCTAGGAACGATCCCGATGGATAATTTTTGCAACAACATTAAAGAAGCAGATCCACGGTCCTGGGAGGACAAATTTCCGTCGGTATTCCATGGCACGGGGATTTGTACCAAAGCCAGCGTACATCTGCAGCTACGAAAAGATACCCGTCCAGTGTTTCGTCCCAAGCGCCCCGTTGCGTATGCAATGGAAGAGATTGTCAACAAGGAGCTCGATCGGTTGGAAGGCTTGGGCATTATATCACCTGTCGATTACTCGGATTGGGCAGCACCAGTCGTTGTGGTCAGGAAGGCTAACGGACAGATACGACTATGCGGCGATTATTCGACCGGCCTGAATGCAGCTTTACACCCGCATGAGTATCCACTTCCGTTACCACAGGATATTTTTTCTAAACTGGCTAGATGCAAAATATTTACACAACTCGATCTTTCAGATGCGTTTCTCCAGGTGGAAATAGAGACAGGATGTCGGCCATTGCTCACGATTAACACTCACCGAGGCCTTTACCACTACAATAGACTCCCCCCAGGCATCAAAGTAGCACCGGGAGCATTCCAGCAGATCATGGACAAGATGCTCGCCGGCATAAACGGAGTATCAGCCTATATGGATGACGTGATTATCGGTGGTAAAACGCAAGAAGAGCACGACATCGCCCTGGAGGAAACAATTAAACGCATACAAGACTACGGCTTTACAATACGATCAGAAAAGTGTGCGTTCAATAAGCCACAAATCCGCTATTTAGGGCATATTATAGACAGCCAAGGCCTCAGACCTGACCCGTTGAAGATCGAAGCCATTAAAAAACTGCCTCCACCGAAAGATATCTCAGGAGTACGATCGTTCATCGGTGCGGTGAACTACTATGCAAAGTTCATCCCAAGTATTAGAGATCTGCGTTACCCAATGGACAAATTGCTGCAAAATGGTAACACATTTGAATGGACACCGGAATGCCAAAAAGTGTTCGAGCGTTTCAAAACCGTTCTTTCTTCAGACCTCCTGCTCACACATTATGACCCGAAGCTTGACATTGTGGTTTCGGCCGATGCTTCATCTATTGGACTTGGGGCAACGCTTAGTCACAAATTTGCTGATGGATCTCTTAAGGTGGTGCAACACGCATCTAGAGCGCTGAGTAAGGCTGAAGAGGGTTACAGCCAAATCGATCGAGAAGGTCTCGCCATCATATTTGCTGTAACGAAATTCCATCGGATGCTATACGGTCGACATTTTACGTTGCAAACCGACCACCGGCCATTAGTGCGAATTTTTGGAAGCAAAAAGGGGATTCCAACGTATACAGCTAATCGATTGCAGAGATTCGCATTAACACTTCAGCTTTACGACATGACCATCGAATACATCCCCACTGGTTCTTTTGGCAACGCCGACGTTCTTTCTCGCCTCATACAAAACCATGCAAAACCAGAGTCGGAATACATCGTAGCAAGCATCGAATTAGAGCAGGATCTCAGGTCAGTTGTCGTAAATGCCTTACTAACATTCCCTATTCGTTTCAGAGACATTGAGCTCTACACTCAGCAAGATCCGTCGCTCCAGAAGGTTTACAAGTACGTGCGAGATGGTTGGCCTCGCGACGTAGCTTACGGAACAGATCTTGCACGGCTCTACGATAGAAGGGAATCGCTGACCAACGTGGATGGCTGCATTCTTTTTGGAGAGAGAGTAGTCATCCCGGAGAAGCTGCGCAATCGCTGTTTAAATCAACTACACCGAGGACATCCGGGAATGCAGAGGATGAAAGCGGTTGCACGTAGCTACGTATATTGGCCTAAGTTGGATGACGACATAGCACGCTATGTGGCCTCCTGCGAGGCATGTGCAGCAGCGGCAAAATCACCGCCAAGGGCAACATCAATGGCGTGGCCAAAACCTTCGGCAGTTTGGAACCGAGTTCACATCGATTACGCAGGCCCTTGGGAGGGCGTTTATTTCCTGGTTGTAGTCGACGCGTATTCCAAATGGCCGGAGATCGTCAAAACTACGAGCACCACCACAACAGCCACGATTGCCATTCTAAGGAACTTGTTTGCTCGTTTCGGTATGCCTGCAACCTTAGTCAGCGACAATGGCACACAGTTCGTTAGCGGTCCGTTCAAGGAGTTTTGTCAGCATAACGGGATTGAGCATATTACTACGGCTCCCTTTCACCCACAGTCGAACGGACAGGCGGAGCGATTCGTCGATACTCTTAAACGTTCTTTGAGGAAGATCAGAACGGAGGAGAGTAAGCTAGATGAGGACTTGGAGCTTTTCCTGATGACGTATCGTTCTACACCAAATGCTCAACTCGAACAGCAGAAAAGTCCAGCGGAGGAAATGTTCGGTCGCCCGATAAGAACTGCATTGGAGCTATTGCGACCTCCTTCATCGTGTGAAGAATCATCCCCATCATCATCAATTTCATCAGTTCGCAGATTTCATCGCAGCGACACAGTTTGGGCAAAGTATTTTAGCAACAACTCGTGGAAGTGGATCCCAGGGGAGATTGTCCGCAGCTGCGGGCGTGTAATGTTCGAGATCGTTGCCGAAGATGGACGGTTGTTAAGGCGTCACGTAAATCAGCTGAGGCGACGAGTTGGTAACGGTTCATCACCAGCAGTTCAGCTACCCCTTGACGTGCTGTTGGCGGAATGGAAGGCATCCAGTCAGCCCGAGAGTGGACATCATGTACCGGCAACCCATTCTACTGATCAGTCTGCATTTGAGACATCCCAACACACTGCGGCCTCCACACCACCACAACCGCAGCAGGCCCTGGAGACCGAACATCCTACAGAAGGTACGAACCAGCAGCAGATAGGCGTGCCACGTAGGTCTTCTCGCGTTAGAAGACTCCCCCGTCGGCTTGGAGCCTATCAGCTCAATTAACAGGGAGAGATGTTGTGCAAGCGCGGTCTTACGCTGGGCGCAGTACGCAGCCACAGGTACTCGGTGTTGTCTGGTAACCGACAGCATCCGACGTAGCCGAAGGGTTCGTCGGTACTTCGCGCGGCGGCAAAGCGAGAGAGATCGGCTCTCTTCCATTTCGGGTGCCGTCGTAGCAGGACGTGTTTTCTACCGCGTATCGTCTTTTTATATGTGTACAATTTTTAATGTGTTAGTTTACTAAAGTTATTTTGTCGAACAAAAGCATACAGTACCAAAACACAAAACCGTGTCTTTCTGCTGAGCTGTGATCGTGACACAACGGGTCCTGTTTTAATAACTTTTGTTTTCATTTTTAGTACAAAGCAAAAAAAAAGGCAAACAAATAGTGTTCAAATGCTTGTGACTCAAAAGAATATTTCCGTGGTAGAAACAAGCGGCGTCAACGGGCGGTAATGAGCTGGGTTTCCCCACATAAAGACTCAAAGTCTTTGAAAACCAAAGCAAGGCTAAAAGGTAACTGATACATACACATATGTGAAGAAACCGCTGAATACAAACAACCGAGAACCAGGGCAGGTCATGCCATCTGCGTGATAGATCCATGCTAAGTGTTTGCATTAGAAAAAAGGGGCAGCTACAGAAGTAAAGCAGGCAATTCTAGCCCCTGCATGGATTGCGAAACGCTCCGGGTACTGTATGAGGCTAGGATCAGTTACATCAGTTACATCAGTGCACTGATGGTATCAGCGCAATATCAGTTCTAGGACCGATATGAATTCAATTACTAGTGAATACTAATACTAGCGATGATTTGTAAAGTTTTCGTTGGAATTGATTCCAGATAGCTTCATTTTTTTCTGGAATCGATTCCGGAATATGAACCGGCTCCAAAATCTGCTTCGAAATCGGAGTCGGTTTCGACATCTCCATAAGAACAGGAGTTTGGGTCCAATGATTCTCCGTATTGAGAGCCGCAAAGAATCCAAATTTTTCGTTTCTGAAACTACTTATTTTAATTCAAGAACGGATTCTTATTCCAAAGCTAACTCCAATTCTAATGTCAATTCTGATTCCGTTTCCGGAGCAAATTGTGCAACAATATTTTGGAGTCAATTCTGTACAAGAAGGTTCAGTAGGTGCAACGACTCCGGTAGGTGCAAGAAAGTATAAGCGACTTCGACCCGTTGATGCAACGAGTTCGGGTCGGGTTGGGCCAAGGTGGGTTTATTCCGTGATGAGTTAGAGTGCAGCGAGTTCGGGTCGACCCGACCGATGAGTAGGTGCGAGAAAACATAAGCGACTCCGACCCGTTGGTGCAGCGAGTTCGGGTAGGGTCGAGTCAAAGTAGGTTCACTACTCGACCCGAACTCGCTGCACTAACGGGTAGGAGTCGCATATGCTTTCTTGCACCTACTCATCATTCGGGTCGACTCGAATTCGTTTGCACCCACGGGTCGGAATCGATTCCGACTGGTTCGCACCCGACTCCGGGTCGGGTCGTGAAATGAATCGTATGACCCACCAGCAAACGAATAAAATTTAATTAACAATGTCCTTAAGATAACATTTGCAGTGTTTCTTACTCGATATTGGTAGTTTTGGCGACTGTTTCAAAGTTTGCTTTTCTAGTCAGAAAAATGCGTGCAGAGATTTGCAAACTTCATTTTCCTCAACTTTATATATAAAAATTAGTAACATTATTTCGCTTTGTAACCCGCAACGTTCACCACTATTCAAATAAATACGCGCGCTTTTTGCCCTCCAAAGCCTTACAACAGTTCCCCCACAGGGGTTTGACATTTCATCAGGCTGTCAAAAGCCCCAACCCAAACAACAACAAAACCCATCCAAACACAATTTCCCACACTACTCGCGCAATCCCAAAACCGTTCCGGCCTAAAAATGGGGAAAAATAAGCATGGGAAACGGAAGCAGTACCTCAACAACGTGGACGTTCCCGTATCGAAAACGACCGCAAGCGTGCTGAAATCATCTGCCGGTGAAAATGTGCTACCACCACCGCCGTCTAAATCAATCCTGAAACCAACCGTACCTGTATCTTCCACCCGACCATCCTCAAAACTGCAAGCTCCGTCGGCTACAAATTCCACCGGAGCAGGAGGTTCGACAGCGACTTCCAGCGGTGCTACGAAATACAAACAACCGGAACTGCACACAACGCTCGGTCTTAGTAAACGGATCGAGACGGTCCAGAAGATGGAAGCTCCCTCGATTAACAGCATCGGCCAGCTAACCCGAGCAGTAAAAAGCGCGTAAATGCTATGGTAAGGGAAAATCATGCACCAAACTCACGGAACTGTTGCCTAATACGCTTCCCTGTTCCCTGTAGGTCACGAAACATCTAAACCATCTGTACGATCAGGTCGTGTTTAAGAAGCTGGCACCGGTGAACGTGAACGATACGGTGCTGGTCCCGACCACCCGCAGTCGGCTCGGTGACGCCAAGGCCCGGTACGTGTTCAAGGACAAAAAAGATCCGGAACCGGTGCTGAGCGACTATTTGCGTCCGATACCGCCGTTTACGTTTCACTTTGTGCCGCACATTCCGACCGCCCAGCTTGGCCGCGTCGCTGCCGGTGACTCGTGGAACAACTTCCACAACATCGAGTACGTGATGCGGATCATGGAGGAGCACTGATCGGGTGAGGTAGGCAACACATGATCGCTAGGAGTTTTTTCTTTTTATGAGCATTTATTGAATTGATTGGGGGAGGGTTTGTTTCCACGGAAACGAACATTTGTGGAACCGTAATTGTTGCAATACAAACATGTACGAATTATCCGCATCGTCTTGTTCACCATTAGGCGACTGACGGAGAGCGCTAAGATACATTCAGCGGTGCTACCGTGTGTGGGGTGTTTTTTTTTATTTTCTATTTTGAAGTATAGTTAGCATGATTTAGTATCTCTTACTCGCATTAATTTTGAACTATTCCTCTTCCTTACACCTTCTATATATTCTCGACACACCATTGCCTCACCATCATCATTTTCATCACAGCTGTTCTATGTTTCGTACGGTTTTGCCATCACTGCCATTTCTCCACCATCTACAGATAAATTAAAAGGCCATTTTTTGGCTTAATACAACACACACATAGCTACTCGCAAGTACTTGCAGAGCTGGAAGGCTTAAATGTAGAAGAGAAAGTTACTTTAAGGAAACAAAAATAAGGGAAGAAACAAAAGAAACAATCAGTATACACGTACACGTAATTCGAATTGTGCTATCGAATAAAAAACAATGCGCCCCTTCCTATCTTAACCTTGAGTTGTTCACACAGTCACATGCAACTGCCGTTAGTTTCATCACTTAGCTTTACTTTTTCCCGGGGTTGAGGAAGATTAACGGGAATTGAGCTTCCCTGCTTGCCCACCCCAAAACCCGATTCTCTCTGTTCGATTACCGATTGATTCCGATTTTAGCACATCGTTCGAGTCTTTCTGGTTATATTTTATGTTTTTTTAACGTGGGAGACATACGACAAAGGTTTTCTATCATTCTATCATCATTACTACACATACGTTTCACTTCCGCAACCCGGTTCGCTCGCTACGTTAACATTCCGTTACGATTTTTGGAGTAAAGTATTTAAATTGCAAGTTTAGATTTCTCAATGATCGCTCCGCTTCTCCTGATCTCACCGTAAACTGTGTGCTTCGCGAATTGCTTCGTTTTAGACATTATTTCCTTCTCCGACGGCCCACACGTGCACTAAAAATTATACATAAATATAAACAAAAAGCTCAATACACACAGCAGGTACTAGATAAAGGAGAGCGGGAAACAAAAATGATAAAACCAAAATTACAACACTAACCACACATTTTATTGAGAAAAGTAAACCCAGCAGAAATTAATTGTAAAGAAAACAAAAGTAAGCGTTTATCTTCTTTGTTGGAAGAATGAATAAAAGAAAACCGTAAACACGCGTAAGCCTTAAGTAAAAACTATTAAATTAATGCAATTAAAGTAGCAAGTAATAAATGAAAGGTAAAAACAACGAGACAGTGTGAGGACCGTCCGTCGGCCCGCACACTTCCCTACGTCATGATACTTTTTTTTTGAGAAACTAATATTAACTAAAAGCATAATCAACAAAAACTGTTACCAGTTGTGCTGTGCGTTTGCTAAAAGAAGATAAATCCGTGTCGTGCACACGTAAAACCTGCATCGAAATCTTTCCTCCTGAACCACACGCCCTAAGAAAGGTTGAATAAACTAACTTCCTAAAGCTTGTTTTGCTTTCCATTTGGGAAATGGGTTTTCTCTCTTATTAATAATATACTTTTTAGTTTTTTTTAGTTGCTCCATGTCAGACACGGTTCATTTTTTGTGTTGTTTTTGCACATTTGCAGTGTGCTTTTTAAAAGTTTTTTTTTGTCTGTCTTCACATTTTCTCTCTAGTAAGATTCTGTTTTTTTGTGTAATGCTTTTTTTCATTTAATTATGTGCGGGGTTTCTTGTCCCCTGAATGGCTTTTCCTTTAAACTGATGCAAACTGCGTTGCGATTTTTTCTAAAGCCTTCGGCTTTGCAACTTCCTATAGCTTTTGCTATAGAGAACATGTATGTATATTTGTGTGTGTGTGTGTTTTTTTTTTAATAATTATCTCTTATTAATGTACTTTTCTTGATTGCATGGTATAGAAAAAAGGATAAAGAGTGTTTCAAAAAAATAAAAACATGAATCAAACGGAATCACACACACAAAATCTTTCAATCCATAATCAACAAGCATCCCGGCAGGGAGGAGATGAGGAAGTAGTGTGGAAGGGACCGGGGATTTCCTGGTGTATGAGAGTGGAAGGAATTGAACGATTAGTCCCTATTGATCGGAATGGATTAGGGTTACCGCATGTAAAATAAAATGTAAAATTACATTCTTCAAACCTCTGTCCTCTTTCACCTAAGTCGCCCTGGTACACTACACACTTTGTGCTTTTTTTGTTTCCAATATAGGTGCCTATTTCTCTCTCCCCAAACTGGGGAGGTAATGTTAAAAGTAAATGCTACCTATATGCAATCGGCATTCCACGACCGAACGGGTGGGCGTGCCGACTGCAAGAGGCGTTCAGTCGCTGCTACGAGTACAGATCGAGTGAGATTAGAAAGGCAAAGATGATGGGCTGTACTGCCGGTGCTAGAAGCCGTGCAATGCTCAGTAACGATGCACCGCAGTGCAGTAGTAGTATAAAGGAATGGGGTCCTTCTGCTAAACTCGTTTCCTGATTACGGGCGATAGGAAGGATGGTACTCTGTGGTGGCCCTAGACGAAGTGCGGCTGGTAATGTTTCCTCTATTCCTAACACTAAGCAAGTGGTGCTGTTATTTTTGGGTACCGTTGCTACTACTGCTGCTGCTGCTGGTACAGAAGTATTGTTGGAAGCTTTCTGTGTAGTATCCCGCTTGAGTGGGCTTTTGCGCCACTGCTTACTTTCCCGTCGTTTGCTTGAAGATGCAGCACGTCGTTGTTGCTCTGCTGCTCTCGCCACATCCATGGAGGAATCGTTTTCCCCCCTCATTAAACAAGCACTCTCAAAGCCGTCTTTCTTGCTCCAACTCTTCCCAGACACCGCCAGCTGATCGTGATGGTAAGAGTGATCTGCGACAGGAAGCTGGCAGATAGTCTTAGAATCTACTAACGAAACGACGCTGTGGTGCGCTTCGGTGCGAAAAGAAAACGCTGGAAGAGATGGGAAGGGTTGCCCCTTTCTTTTGGCAGAACAACCAAACGCACAAAGGTAAGCTTGCGACCAAAGGCTGCTGCTGCTGCTGCTGCTGCTGCTAGTAGCAGACATCTTGCATGCTCGCCGTCTTATAACCCGCAGTTGCTGTTGTTGTTGTTGCTGCTGGCGGCGATCGTAACGCGGCAGTCCGGATCTTCTTGCTGCTGCTGCTGCTGCTGCTGCTGTTATTGCTGCTGCTACCGTATTATTAATTAAATAATAATCATAACAACACTCAACATAACAAACGTATCGCAATGATGATGCTGCTGCTGTCGGTCCGGTCCCTGACGACGACGACGACGACGACGACGACGGTGGGGATGGTGATGATGGTGGCGGCTGTAATCAGAACTGAAGGCTGCGGCGAGCGACGACGGCTAGTCAATTTCAGGAGATCTTGTTACGCCACCAGGAAAAGAGCACCAGCGGGGAGCACTCCTCGATGTTGAGCACGAGCACGAACGAGATCAGCTGCACGAAGCAGATGGCAAACAGGACCGGCAGGTCGAGCAGCTTCTTCAGCTGCCCGTAGAACTGGAGCTCGCCGTAGTCCGGCTGGGTGGCGGTCGTGGTGGTGGTGGTGGTGGCGATAGTCGTACCCATTTCATCACCAAAGTGATGCTGCTGTTCCATAAACAGATGCGATTGGGCGGTTGAGTCCATTTCATTCAGCAACTTCTGCGGCGGAAGCAGCGTGGTCTTGCCGAGGGCACGGTACGGGTGTAGCTGGGCGTAGAGACGATCGGGCAACGAACGGTAGTAGCATTCGTCCGGCTGGCGTGTTTCGTGACCATTGTTTAGCTGCTGCTTGTGGCATTTTCCGTTGCGCCTATCCGGGTTGGTGGTGGCCGCAGGCCGATCGGGACGTTGCCCCTCGACGCTCTTCTTCGGGCCGACACCGAACGTGCCGATAAGCGCGGGAAAGATGCTAAAGATCAACCGAGCGAATGCGATCGACAGTGGAAGCGATGGAGCGATGGGGGAAGCGATAGGTTTCAGCGGCGCACGCTTCTGCTCGGGACGCATCGGGGCGGTGGCGGTTGTTTCGGAAGTGGGAAGGGAAATGGTGGGACAACCGGTTGCTGGTGCACCGCCATCGTCAGAGAACGCATCAGACGACGGCGGGCGAAGTACGGGAAGGGAAAGGGGAGAGGGAAGGTTAGCCCCTGCCGGTGGAGCTAGGCACGGTAAACCTCAGCTAGGGTATTTGCAGTATTGGGCGTACGTAAGGTCGTAGCTGGCGAAGCGCGAGTACTGAATGTCGCGACGCTTCCACTGATCGATCGTGCCCAAATGCTCGATCTCCCGGTTGGCGTTCGCAGCAATTGATGTCTTGAAGGAAAAAAGATGTAACACAGTGAGTATTGGATGGTTGATGTGAAACAAGCGCACGTAGTGCACGATCGTACGTACCTTGTTTGCAAACACGGTCACGATGAATTTGCCCGGCTGGAACGTGCGGGTGACGCGCTTGATCAGCTCGCCGTAATCCGACGACGCGACATTGCTCTCGAAGCTGACGTACGAAAACTCACGTTCCGGCGTGATGTGGATGGTCATGTAACATCCCTGTAAACGAGAGACAGAACGTAGCGGAGCGTTTTATGGTTAATTGCATTGATTGAATCAAATCGAACGTTTAAAAAGCACATAGAGAGGAACAACAAATGTTTATATTGATACACACTTATAAGCAAAAACACAGGAAATCCAAACTCATGACGCATTAAAAACCACCAGAGCGTCTTAATTCTACATGTTTTCCTTTTCTATGACTATTCCTAAGAATGAGTTGAAATGATCTTCTGAAGTATTGGTTATACTTGTTTCGAAATGTTCTTCAAAATTATTAAAAAAATTAAAAATATCTACCTCAATTTAATTTTAATGTTTAATACGAATTACGATTAGCATCTATTTCAAGGCATTTTCTCCTCGGCTCTACTAAAACACGATTTCTCGAAAAGGATCTAGAAAACTTCATCTAACGTAGCGTAAATATTTTCAATAATTTTCTCACGGTAAACTAGTAACTGTTGCAAGAAGCTGGTCAATTAAATGGTCGAAAGTAAGTAGTTAAAAATAACAAACCAATAATTATTATTTACCAGAATACAACAAAACATTCCTAATTCTATATTACAGGGGTTTCCAAGTCACTTTCGAATGTGCACATCATTAATGACCTTCAAGATGTTTTTCAACATCTGTCGAATGGTTTATTTGCGTCATAATAAAATTTTAATTCTTACACATGATTTTCAACACACCACAAAGAACTTTCAAACTCAATACAGCTTGAGACGTGTTGAAAATCATGTGGGAGAACTAAATAATTATTGTGTTGCAAATACAACATTTGACAGCTGTTGAAAAATATCTCGCAATCAATGAAAAATGTTGTAGACAATGGAAATTTTGTCTCGATATCCCTGTAACCTCTTAAAGGGGTTTCCAAGTCACTTTTGAATGTTAACGTTGTTATTCACCGCGTGCAAGATGTTAAAACACATTAATCTGATATTTCAATTCCATCATCATAATTTTCAATTTCTTCAGCATGGTTTCAACACGTCTCAAGCTGGAATGGATTTGACAGTTCTTTGAGATTTGTTGAAAATCATGCGTAAAAATATATATTTCATTATGAAGCAAATACATCATTTAACGGATGTTGAAAAACATCTTGGAGGTGGTTGCAGAGGCGAATGAAGCCAAAAGGCTCTAAGTCTCTGAAGCGGTGAATAATTATGAGCTTATTCGAAAGTGATTTGGAAACCCCTTTAATGCATTCCATTTACTATTATTAATAATTAACATAGAAATAGGTTTTATAAGTTGATTTCAAAACTAAAATATTAAAGAAAAACTTGAGGAAAGGTTTACCAACATTGATGGGCAAATGGACAAACTAACGTTAATAAATCACACATAATGCTACCAGTACACAAAATCTTATGAAAATTATTCGGAAAAAAGAATAAAATGGTTGAAATTCTACAAAATACAAGTAAAAAATGTAGCATTTTAAAGGATGCAATTAAACACATTAAAGTTAACATAAACAAAATTCTAATTCAAATACATGCATGCATTTAACGATCAAAAACTAAATCGATTGTTCAAAATTAATTATTAACGCAAGGGAATCAAAACCAAATTACAACACTTGAACTGAACACAACAAAGCACACACAAAAAAAAAGATTACCTCTTTGTACTTCTTTCCACACTGCACAAAAGGTCGAAAGATCGATTTGTAGATAAGAGAAGAAATACAAATACAAGACTTCATTTTAGTAAACTGTCCCAAACATGCAGATACATGTGCACAGTGCTTCAGCTTCATACTTACATTCTTGGAAATGCCGTTCATGGAATAACCGCACGGATCGAACAGATAATCATCGATGACCATGCCCGGCAGCAGACGATGAATACCCGATTTCTAATAGGAAAAGAGGTTGGAAAATATATATACACAAAAAATCGTTAAATTTAGAATTCCACAATAAGACAACAAAATGTACTAACCTGGGTCGCCTCCTTGGCGGTTGTGCAGACATCCTTGGTGAAGATGGCCATCACGCTCGGGTCCAGATCCGTCATCAGTATCTCGATCGTCTGATCCGGATCGGGCTGCATCGATGCTTCAATGAGCTGAGCATCGAGTTGCTGCACATCATCGACCTCTTGCTGCTGCTGTTGCGAATGGTGCTGCTCCATCAGCTGATGGAGATGGTTGTTGCGTTTGAGAATTTTGGAGCCCCCTCCCCCGCGGCTCAGCGTGTACAGATGCCAGCAGTCGCGATTGATCGCACCGAGGCTGTAGGCGCGCCCGTCGTCAAAGAACGAGTCGAGAAAGGCGACCTCCTCGTCGAAGCCGCGGTGCGGCGACACCTGCAGCTCCGGGCGCTTGTAGTTTTTGCGCGAGTAGAACAGATCCTCTATCTCGGTGTAGCCGGCAATTTCGGCGGCCAGGCGTAGCAGTGGCTCAAAGCACTGCAGCGGCGTCGTGGTACCGCACGTCTTCAGTATCCAGCGACGCTTCGACACGAACATGCTGCTTTCGCTGTAAAAAGGGAGCGAGGGAGAGCGAGTTTGAGAGGAGGAGTTAGTATGGCATTTCTAAAACAACGAGAAGCAACTGGAATGCAGTTTGCAAGCAACGACTTTGAGGGGGGAGGGAGCAGCTCTCTTATCGCACATTGCATAATATATTACGCGAGTGCATCAACACTGTTGCTCGATGCGCCACGGGGCTCGATGATAGAAAGCAGGATCGATCGCGTACGTTCGAGCGCGCGCGAAGTTCACGACCCCGCATAACGAGCGAGCGCTTCCTCATCGTTCCAGAGTGCCGAGGGCCAACCACAATCCTTCCATCTTCCACAGGCTAATCTCTGCCCGAACCACTAACGTCAGCGCTGGCAGCCGCTCAATCACGCCTCAATCCACATTGGCATTTGTGTAGCCCGTTATCGCATAAATCCTTGACATTTGGAACAAATCCATCCAATGCTCTCTCACACACTCACACAGGCACACACACGCTTGATAAGAGGTGAAGATGCTGCCATCTGGGTGAAAAGGAAGTGAAGCTTTGGTTCGGCTGGGAAGACCTTTCGCGAACCTTTTGCTTAAGAAAGACGGGATGAAAAGGGAATGCAAGGAAACATCCAATCCAACCATTTAGAGATTCTCCATTGTTATACACAACGGCCTGTGGTAGCAGGATCGGGGGATCACATTGAGTTCATTCTAACCCCAAGATAAGGATGTCGACGACTTCTCATTGTGGATGATGTGAAAAAAAAGAGCTGGCCTTAAAATGAAAATAGCATTGATAATTTATGCCCATAAGCTCGGCCCGTTTGAATTGGTTTAGATTGGGATGGGGGCAGGCAAAAAAGAAAGAATAACCCATGCCGCCGGCAAGGTCGATTAAGACACTGTATCGGTACACGGCACCGGGAGTACGCCACAAGTTGACACTTTATCAGCGGAACGAGTCAAAAAAAGGGCAAGGCTGTTTCATTTCTTTTAAATTGGTAATAATTCGCAAAACGGTTGGCGGTCGTTGCCCACCGAGACCCCTCCATTCGAAGTCCATTTTCCATTTCCTGCCCGGTCGGATGCCCGAAGAGCGTGAACGGATGTGAACGATCGGACCAACAAAAAAAAAGTCCTTCCAACCAACACGCGCCTCTAGGTCAACGAAACATTTGGCAACAAATTTGTGGATGTCCCAGCAACGAAACAGCCACACACATACAACATGATGTGACGTACATGTGGATTATTTGTGACGTGAATGGTTCGTTGTAGCATCAAGCATACAGCAGCTTGGCTGCCGTGCTGTACAGTTACAGCAAAAGCGACACTCACAGTGTGGGATATAAATAATTTTTCCCGCTCTTACACAGGTGCAGAAAATTGAAGGAAAAAAGTGGAAGAAAGCGGGCAACACGCCAGAAGAAATTGTAGTAAAAATTAAACAAAAACACAGCTGTTCGAGAGTGGCGATTGAAATGGAGAAAGAGCCGCACAGCAGGGCGAGCAAGAAACGGTGTTTGCAAACGGTCGACAAAAATCGTGGGAAAAGATATTTTTGTCGAGCTAATATCGGCGTACTTCTGTGACACAACACAACAAAAAAGCTTCGGTTTGAAACTGTTTCGCTATCCGACAAAACAAACAGCGGGCAAAGCAAACCCATGCATACACCGATGTTCAAAATTGGCTTATTATGCAATTTTAATTTTGGGTGGATTATTCCCTCACAGCAGAGAGAACATGCATCAACCTCCAATGAGCATCACATTTCATGCGCCCAGAAGCTATCAGTATCCCTTTTTTTTGCTATTGGAATGTTTTGTTTTCTATTGAACGTGAAATTCATTCAATCGTGAGAGAAAGGGGATTATCATCGCATCGCAATATTCCTTCCCAATTCCCACGTTGTTTCACAAGCAAGCAAGGATGTATGCTGCTACCGCTAGGGGATAATGCAGCGCACATTTGTCTGAATAAATTCGCTCGAATAACTAATGCTCATCCACCTGTGTGCGATCCTTTTCGGAACGGCGCTATTTATGAGGAGTATCAATAAGTTCGTAGCGTGTTTAGTTGAACTTTTACGCATTTCTGTGAAAAATTGGTACATGTACATGTACTCTTTTGGCGATTTAATCTTGCGTTGATCGTGTTTTGTTACTTCAATCGCAATTGAAGATCGAGCTAGACAGCTAAAACCTTTGAGGACATCAACCGGAAGACAAAATTATCTAAAGTACTGGGAAATAAATTGTATTTTTTAAGATCAGAGTCAGATTCATATCAAATATTGCGCCTATTCTCAAATGCTGTCGGTAAGATTTTGTCGAAAGAGGCTAATTTTTGGCATTAGTAATTATATCGTCTAAATCGATTTTTTCAACTTTCATTCGATTTTATTCGATTTCATTTGACTTCAACTTTCATTCACAACCATTTGAAGTGATTCGAAATCAAACACGCTCGACCGTACTTGATCGGACTTCCAAATTCGACCGGACATGTCTGGATTGAACCGAACTCGACCGGAGTTCGCAGGTGTTGTACGGACTCATCCGAACTCGTCTAGGGTTTGTCTGGATCCGTCCGGACTCAGTCGGAGTTGAGCAGAATTGTGAAGTCGAATCCAATTTTGATTCGGAGTCGGATTCCTATGACTAATCTGCAATGACTGGGCTACTATACAGCGGGCTTGAACAGAACCTCCAATTTTAGTTTTTCTTAGTACATTGGTATCTTAGTAGACAACAAAAGTCTTCATCGACTATGAAGCCTAAATCCCGCAATTATAGATCATTTCCAGTGCTTTTAATCGATGGGAAAAGACATGCACGAAGCTACTCCAAGTACACTTACTGTACACAAGTGGCGACATCTGGCGTCAAAAAAACGCTTCAAACTTATTCGTACTCCTAACACCACTCCCAACAGAAAGCCGTCGTCGTTCCAGCGCAAACAAAACCCCAAAAAAAGCATCGTACATTATAATAGTTAGCCTTACCTGAGCACATAAGCATCGATCTGGTCGTTTCTGGTGAAGCTGATGATTTCGCATCGTACGGTTTTCAGCAGTGCATCCCACATCGGTCTAAAAAAAAGAAAGGAGAACAACAACGGTAAGTGAGTGATTTTAGTTGCAATGGCATCCAGTAGCAGCTGCAAAAATTAGTTTGGAGGTAATACAGAATCGAGCACTGTTATTGGAGAATGGGGGGAAGGGAAAATACCAGTGAAAACCCTCCGAACTATGGGTATGGGGGGCATGAAAATCGATTACATAAGGATATGGAAGGGAAAAGCCCAGGTAGTGGAGCTAAAACAACACAAAAAACACGAACACGGTGGTGCTGTGGCTGCTGCTGCTGCTGCTGTATATCATATTCTCAAGGTCGAAGGTGGGCTTTTATTTTTTGTTGCTGCTGCTGCACCGAGTGCAAATGAAGGGAAGATTCTTGTTTTATACCATTTACCCGGCGGGAATACATTTACGTGTGGTGGAAATTAATGATGCATAAGCCCGAGCCGATGAGGTGTGATTGGGCTTGACGGGGCAACGGGAGGGTTCTGGAAATTGCTTTGTGTGCACAACTCACAAACTTCCATTACAATCGGATCGAAAGGCAGTCAACACGTCCGATCATTCCTGAGTCATACTGTTTAAAACAACAACGCCCTTTTTATGAGTTATGCAATCAGTGGCAATGTTGCATCAATGTCAAGGAAATATGAACCTCCATTTCACCGTGGACGATGGTATAATATACATTGTCAGCGGTATGGTGCTCGAGACACTGGAGAACAAAAACCCACATTCATCAGCAAATTCCTTCAGCGTACATCGTCCGTTGATCGATTGGCTGAAGGAAGGCTCAGTATGTATCGATGTAATGTAAATAAACGGTTTTTTATTGTTCAAACAAACTTGATTCTAATCTGTAAGCTGTTTACTACATTCCAATGAATAAAGTTCATTATTGTTATGCTTTTTGAGCCATTTTAAATGAGAAGCAAATTCCCTAGCGATGTCGCCAGATGGCCTCGGCATTGTAGAAACATTGTACATGAATTTACGAGGGTTGAACAACAGCTAAAACAATGATTCCAGCCTTTGTTTTGCTCGCAGAGTTTGAAAATTGTCGCGAGAAAGTTGCGGACACGCGTCAAAGTTCCACCAAGCATGAACATAATTTATGTAAATTGGATGAAAGTTCTGTGAGCGATTGCTTGCTCACAGTGCGTGAAAGTTTTATTTATTAAGCAATATTAAGCTGTCTTTATTTTATCAAAATATGTGACTAAAATACCACGTTTAACCAGAAACGGAACGTTTAAAAATGATTATTTTAGATCTTCTATTTTAACAGGTATCTTGTTACAAAAAAAGACATTTGAAAATAGGTTTGAAATTGAATTGATGTAGAAATATTTGTAAAAATAATTAAACGTTTAATAAACAAGTAATTGCTGTAAACAGTGTAAAAATAAATTCAAAATCATTTCTGAGCGTTATAATGACGAATACATTTTTAAATTTTTGCAAACTCTGAAAGAACATAGTATTAACATGATCGAAACTATTGCGATTGGTTCAAATGAGTATTTTCACGTACTTTTATATATTTTTACTTATATTCGTTGCTGTTGAAGTAAGTCAATAATTTTGTTAATAATTGATATTTAAAAAAAAATCCTGAACTGAGTTAATCATCCTGAGGTTTTGCGCTTTAGGAGACTCTTCGCTTTAGGTCCCTCTGTCACGATCGTCGGGCCAACCACACATTCACCTGGTGCGCAATTACCGGACAAACGGCCGCAATTAATTGAACAACCGCCAATTTGGTTGCTTCATCCTTTGCTCGCAAGAACACGGAAACCTGAACACCGCAAACCATGTGACAAGTGGCGATGCATGGCGCAGTAGCTGAAACAACTACAAGCGCACGGCCCAACGCTGATGCTGGAACGCGCAGCGCAGAATGCGTCAAATAGCAGCGCAAAGGACCGAAGCGAGAGGATAGGCAATTGCTTTACGCAACCGGGAGCGAGATGCCGGTAAAACAAAACCGCACCAGTTGCGTGCACACATCTACAAACGCACCCGCCGGAAAGCACGCCAACTGGTCCGCCACGTGGTTTCCAGTCGAGACGGTTCGCGGCGATCGTTTGCGCTGCGCTATCTGGTGGTGGCGTGCGCGCCGCCATCGACGGCGTAGCTTATCGCGGGCACCCAGCAGTCAATCGGCGTTGACCCTTTGCTGACACAACACCAATAGCATCGCACACACTGACCGATCGGGAAGGGCCTAGAGTGTCTCTGCGGCTCTTCGAAACGAAACTGGTCCACGTCAAACAGGTCGAACAGCTCGCTTATCAGTACCGGGGCGGGAAAGCGGGGCGACCAGCTGCCTTGTTTCTAACGTGTAAACGAGCCTTTTTGCAAGATGAATCTCGCCAACCAAATTACTCATCTCTCGCTGACGGACGGACACCACTCCATCACCGAGGCGACACACACAACCAGCAGCAGCAGCAATCAAAGCAACCGGCTGGGTAGTCAAAATGTGCACGTTAACCCTTGAGGTACACGAGCAGAGACCGAGAGAGAAAGAGACAGGTCTGATAAATGTTCCCCTCACTCTCTCGCTGCCAAAATAAAAGCGGGGAAGTGAAAACCCCTATGTATGCGTGTTGTGTCCGCGTATGCGTAATGAATGTCCAATTTTCCGTGTACGACACGCCTTTCCGGGTGCTGCGCCGTGCGGTGGTGGTGTGTGTGAGTTGTTTTGAAAATGTTCTGGAACATTCCACGCGTGATATTTGTCAATTTCGGTGCGGGTCGCCCTTCCAGCGGCGTCTTTTTCTTTGGTGTTGCAAGCAACCCGTGCGTGTTCCATCCATTATTATCAGCCGAAACTGTGTTGTGCCCTTCGGATTCGTTTTAGTGCGTTTTTGAAGTAATATAACACAGCAAAAACAAACCAAAATGCGTACGAAATCAACGCTTCCAACCTTTGCACGGTGACGTTTTTTTTTTTCTCTCTACGGGATTAATCACCCATCGGCGCTTGCAGCGGATTGATAATGGCTAAAAATACCATTTTAGATTAAATACCGCAATCGTAAGGGCACATGTGTCGCGCGTTTGCGGGTCACGTTCGATAATAACAGAGGCAATCAGGTGGAGATGATACAACGGCCATAGATTAGCAGCAGAAGCATTCGATAACGTGTGTGGATGTCCCGGGCACAATTCCCCGGAGAAATCACTGAACTTATCGGGCCATACTCTTTCCTCCTTTGCGTCTGTCTATCGGCACGTGTGCCCAGTGTACCTGGTGGCAAACAAAAAATGTGTTAATTCAGCATACCATCACGAGACGGACGCGTGTTCGCCCTAAAGGCGGCTTCTTTGGCATCGAACCATCTCAACGCCCCAAAAAAAACGTCTTGCACGCACACACCCACACATATACAACTTCTCGCACGTGTTCGCATACATGTATACAGAGGCAAATGCGGGGGGGGGGGGGGAGTCGAGTGTCGCTCACATGCATTGGGGTCCACCAAAGCAAGCTTTTCACCTTGGAGGCTGGAATTACCCTTTACTTCCCGCGCACGTTTTACCGCATTTATTGGCAAAAATGCCACCGCGAAATGGCCTGTTAAATATAGCCCAACCAACAACCATGTTGACGATCTTGAAACGGCACTGCAACATTCGCTATTTTTTTTTTCTTTTTTGTCAACAGAACTATACATACTTTTGCCATCCGTGGGGCACTTGGAAACAGTGGCCCACCAACATTATTCATGGTTTGCTGTGATGTGCGACACATACAACAAACCTTGACAACGAACACGGCGGTGTGTCCGATACACAGGCCGCGCGCACCTGTGTGTACACCTTCCCCCCCAACCAGTACGGACGTGCTGGGGACAGAAAGGGAAAGCTTCTAATGCCGCAAAGTAACGAATATCGGTCCTTTTCCTCCGCACAGCAGCACACACGCGCACAAACACACATGCCCGCGCTTGCCAAATTCGTTGACACCCGTCAAAGTAGCCGGTTCAATTTCAAGGTAAAGCAAAAACTTACCCCCACCCTCCTTGGGTTTTCCCTTCAGTGCACACAGCGTCGTGTCTAGTAATTTCTTGTAAATCGTTGTTCGTAAGAATGTAATTTAAAAAATATTGTGAAGTAAATTAATGCGATTTTAAAATGAATAAAAATCCCAACCCAACATTACATAATTCCCACACTCTCTTCTCATTTCGAACTCTCTTTCAGCCGCCGGTTCAGGCGCTGACAGCTGAGAGCTTCCACGAGGGAAAAACGCGTAGAACATTCACGAAGTAACAAAAAAAAAAAAACAAAAGCAATTTCCACGATCACACGCCCCGGAAAACTTCCCTCGAAAGAAAGCGAAAACCTCCTACTTGACGGTCGATAAAACAACCGCGGTTAGTTTCCGCGAAAAACCCACACATACACACACGTGCTAGGAGCGTTTTTCCTACGCGCCAAATCGATCCGAAGTGCATCGCCTCATCAAAGATGAACCGAATCGCGGACTGCTTTATTTTCCCACCGACCCCGGTGGTGTATACAACGGTGCAGGAGAAAAATTGATGGTGGTGGTGGAAGGGCGTGATGGAAAGTGCAAATTTGCGCACATCCAAGAGCTTCCTCTGCCCAACCGCTCCCGTTTGCTTCCCCTTTGAACAAAGCGCATTAGAAAACGCGAAACACACACACACACCCGCAAAACCAATCTCATATGGTTCCGCTTTACCGCACTTGGGGTAAGGCGCTGCAAACTTGCACACCAACACAAACAAACGTATGCGCGTGTGTGCAGGGTAGCCGCCGGGCCAGCCCATGAAAATTTAACCGACACACACACACACACATATATCCCACCCATCTGACAAGGGCTGGCCCGTAGTTTCAGCTGATTTTTGAAAATTGACCCACACACACACATAAGCACTATGAAGTGAAGCAAAGTGCAGGAAAGCAAAGTAGCCCGGGTACGTGTGTGTGTTGCTAAGGAGGATGAGGTAAGGAATGGAGGGATAGAAAAAAGGATGCGGTTTTTTTTTTCAAATAGGAAAATTCCACTTACCTGGGGATCTTTCGCAGATCGGCATTCTTGCACGCTGTCGACGGTTCGAACCAGATTTCCAGCAGCTTTTCCACACCTTCGAAAAAGTGCATATCCTCCCTGCTACTACTATTACTACTGCTATTACTTAAGTCCTCCGACTCCGCCATTCTGTCTGGTGTACAACTTGCTTTGTTTTAGCGCGCTTCCTCTTGCTCTCACTCTCTCCTTTCTCGCTTGATGACGCGAATTCACCTGTCGACGAAGGGTTCACCTGATAAAGTTTATTGTCCCCTGGCAGGTGGTGCGGAACTTTTCGCCCCAAAATGTCCTGACTAGACGTTTGCCACCACGTTCACGCGTGGACGCTTAGAACAACGTTAATATGCACTACTTTGCTGCTTACCGTTTGACGGGAACGGCGGCGAGGCGGTCGTAGAGAGAGCCTTTTTTTTTTGGTTGTAAAGTAATATTTATCCCAAAACCTTACTCGGGTCCATTTGGGATAAAATGGGCAAAACGGCACGAACACGGAGTGTGTGTGAAGTTAAAGTGATTTCAAACAAACAAACAAACAAAAACGGCCACAGACTTGCACGTTCCTTTCCTTCCTTCTATTTAGTCTAGAAGAATCCGTTCGACGCGTCGTCGGTTGCAAAAAAAAATCGAACGTACCAAGTATGGGTGTGTGTAAATGTGGAAGTATGAGTGTGTGCGGGAATTAACCGGGATAGTTGAAAAAAAAAAAAACGTTTAACTAATGCACTTTCACCAAAAACTAACGAGGGAGGTAAGGAAAATAGGGACCACTCGCTTTTGTCGCTATTTTCCCGTTTTATTTCTTTGCGCTTTTGCACTTTTGCTTGCTGCTGCTGCTGCTGCTGCTAAGAAAAATCGATCTCAGCCGCGAGAGAGAGAACGCTGTGCGGGAGGGGTGAGTCTTTTCTACGCACGAGAAAAACGAAGACTGAACCGTCGAGCGAACCGACGGTACGAACAGACTCCCGACAGTCCGGACCGTTGCCGGCAGCTGCAATGCGTGCGAAGGAGAGAGAGTAACGCGTTAGATGCTGCTGTACGTGTCACTCATACTCGCGGTATGGCTATCGCTGTACACTGAGCGCTTGTTAGAATAAAGGGCCAAAAGTTTGCAGTCGTACTAGGGCGCCTCTACACCGAGCGAGAATGGTTGTTGGTGCATTGGTTTTGAAAATCGATTCTCGGTTAGTTTCTCACTGTGCGCTAAGTGCTTCTAATCGAATCGTTTGGCAGATTGAAGTGGTTTTAGGAATAATAAAATCTGCCTTTTGAACAAAATATGAATAGATATTCTAAGCAATACGGCACAGCCTGAAGGAGGGACCTGAATAATAAAAAAAAATAGATATTCTCAACACTGTTCAACTTATACGGCACTACAACCGCTTTGCGGTCTTGTCCTGCTTCAGGAGTGTCCGAAACCGCTTAAGATGATTTGGCAATGCTTTATTCATCATCCAAACATTTAAGTTATAGTTATACTGCGTATTTTCCTTCTAATTGAAAAAACAAAACTTATACATTCGGATCTCTTCGTTTTCCTGTTTCTGTATGACAGCAATGTTTTTTTTTTGCATTCTTTCTAGTCCCTTGTTTCTCTTTTTTCTAAGAATGAAAGTCTTCGCCAGTCGAAGGTTGAACAGTGCAACGAAAATGCAATCAAAATTTAATTAGTACTTCGTATCGCGACGGTCGAAGCTGGGACTATACTTACTTATCCGGTACTACAACCGCTTTGCGGTCTTGGCCTGCCTCAGGAGTGTCCGAAACCGCTCACGGTCTCACTCCTTCGTCTGCCAGTCCGTTATCCCGGCCTTAATGGCGGACGCATCCATCCCATCTTGCACCTCAATTTGGGCTTACCACGCCTCCTCTGTCCTTGTGGGCGCTCTAAAAAGCTGGGACTATATAGTACCTATATAGTACCGGTACTCACATACGCCTCTGAGACATAAACACTGTCCACATGTGAAGACACCCTCTTAGCCGCGTTCGAGAGGAAGATGCTCAGAAGGATACTTGACCCCGCATGTGTGAAGGGACAATGGAGGATCCGTTATAACGACGAGAAGGCTCGAGACCGTGAGCTGTTTCGGACGCTCCTGAGGCAGACCGCAAAGTGGTTGTAACGACGGATAAGTAAGTTAGTAATTTCGTATTACTCGTCTTACCAAGTAGGAACTACAAATTCTGTACAATATAGGATAATAAATGCTAGTTTTCGTTTGGTTTTATGGAAATTTGGAAATTTAAGAAAAAAATGTAAACCTTACATGCTTTTTGAATCGATTAGAGAGCAATATGAAAAATGACTACGATGATATTGATAACCTTGGCATCTACTATTGAAAAAGGTATGCTGAAACTCAAGCTCATATCTAGCACTTATGTTCATAATTGCGAAAAGTATCATAATTTTAACACCTTTTTACTGATAGAAAAAACCGTTCTTCATATTTTTTCTCATACGTTGTTAGAAGATTGCAGACACAATCGACATAGCTTGCCATGTGGCCACTTCTTGAAAAGCGTGCAACACGTGTATCAATAAATCTAAATTATGGTTAAGCAGATTTATTTATACAAGTGTTAAGGAATTTCAAGGAAACCGGTTACCATATACAATTGTAAAACAAAAATAAAAATTGGTTGAAAATATCTCACTTGCGAGGGAAGCAAGTTGAAGCGTGTAATTTGAGATGCTTTCTATAGAAGCTAGGTGATGTATGACGGATGAAATTACATTGAACATCGACCACAAACCGTATTCAGTTATGGTTCCGTAGAAAAATTTACAATCAATTCACTCGCCAAAGATATGCACAAAGTGATAGAAAAACAAATATTTATAAATCACACACATTCATGCTTACATTTACTAATACCGTCCGACTACGATTCTTACTAATGCGAATATTCCAAATATTTTGGCGATTCCGATGGTTACGGAGAATTCCGAACAATTTCGGACGAATCCGAACGAACCCAAACGATTCCCGACTTTTCTGGATGCTGCCAACATTTGTAATTGAATATACTGATTGCAAATTTTTTAGGAACTATCTAGAACTAGGATCGCTTTTTTTCTAAATTTTACTCAACGCGAGTGTGAAGGTCATCTTGGACTCTAAACTCGCCCGTGACAATATTCTGTTATGTCGACCATTATTCAAATATGATGCGATAAGGAATCTATTTTAGTTCAGGAGGGATTTTTTTTATTCAGAACTCATTCTATGAAAAAGTCGAGAACATCTACTACCAAATTGAATTCAAGAACAGCAAAATTAACGTGGCGGGAAAATTGTGTCACATGAGGAAATAAACAAGTTTGTTTGAGGGTTCCTTGTTGCAGCAACATATTTGGACCTGAAACTATTATTATCCGAGAAGAACGTGCACATTTTTTAAAACTGCGTTGAAACATCTGAAAGTGGTGCGATTGAATTAATTCTGTCCCATCTTTTTCAACCAACCCGTGTCTCAAGCCAATCCCACGTGAAAGAAAAAATAGGGATAAGAATAAAGATCAACTAATTTGAATTTTACTTGCATTCCAAGTTTTTTTAAATGTATACATTGCAGCTGTTTTCCTACCCTTTCTGTGTGTATATGCTCTTTATACCCTTTATTTAGACGTAAAAATGCCTCATGGAGAACTTTACAATGATCCATTCCTTTTTATTCATATGTCCACTACACTCGTCGTTTCGTCCGTTGGTTGGTGCAAGCTGCATTAACGGTTTTTTGGTGTCCAACTTTTTTAATCACGCATCCCAGTGTGCTGCATTTGCCGGGAGGGGAAGTTTGTTTGACAGCAACCCTTAGAGTGACAGCAATGATATAGCAATCAAAACAAACACACAAAAGCAGCGAAAAAGGACAAATTCAACAGAGGCAAGAAAAATATCGACCATGTAATCCCTTTCGCGTTGTTTTTACTGTTTTAACCATAATTGCTACCAATGTGTACGTAACACGCGCATTATCATGGATAGTGCATAATCTAATCTAGTCAAACGTACAACAGTTCAAAGTGTTTGTTGAGGTGTTAGAAGTTGAGTTTTTTTTTGCATGGAAAGAGAAGAACCATGAGCGAAGCGGACCATCGTAGAAAAAATCCTTTCGCTGCTCCTGCCCGACAGAGTGACATGCGGCAGGATGCTGGAGACGATTTCGAAGGTCACGAGCAATACGACGAAACGTTAGGCGAAGAAGTTCCATCGGCGATGACGGAATCGTACAGTGAAATCGCCTACACGCACAACCTGTTCGCAGGAGCGGCTGCCGAAGAAACGGACGGTGGTGCTAGCAACGGTAACCAACCGGACGGATCATCTTCGTCCTCGTCGTCTTCGCAGACGAAAAAACGACCCGACTCCTTGGTGTGTGATGGACGTAAAGGTATGGAGCAGCGTTTTGTCGCGGTTTTCTTTTGCTAAATAAAACAAAATTTCGCTCTCTCTTTCTCCTGCCAGCTTCATTCCCATACAACCTCGAAGGAACCGTACGGGTGGACGGCAACATGACGCACTTTGTGGCGGAAAACTTAGAGTACAAAATCAAGCTAGCAAGCCCGGTGACGGTCACACGGAAGGATTCTTGCAATTTGTCCAGCTCGCGGCAAAGCACACCCTCGGCAGCTACCGGTGGTCTCAGCGGGCTAAGCTTTGGTCCCGGCACTAGCGGTGCTAATTTAACGCTGCCCGGTACTAGCAGCAGCCGAGGACCGATGGCGTACGGGAGTGGATTCGTCGCTCCCCATCCAGCATCGGCCTCGTCCGTCGATCCGAACGTGCTGAACGAGATCGAACGCGAGGCGCAAGCGCTAGCCGCATCGGTCGACAATCTGTCGGAAAGCTTGTGCAGCGTGCTGCACTCGATCTCCTCCATTACGGCGGACAATGTGGAGATTTACAAAAACTCCGTCACGAAGCTGACGGACTGCATGGACGGTAACATCAAGTGTATGTACACGATAATGGCCAAAGCGGAGGAAATTTCTAAAACGATCAAACCGGCCGAAGCCCTAGCAGTAAGAATGTAAGTAATGCGCTGTAGGGGGCTAGGGGGGCGTTTATGTAACGCTTTTTGGTTTGTCTTTGCAATTGCAGACGTGAAATTAAACGACTTGTCGACATGCTGGAAAGCAACGTTTGAACGTGACAGTCATCTACAGGGAGAGGCATTGTTACAGCTGCGCGTGAGAATTATGTACACATTCCGCCTATTTGGTACTATATAAGTATGAGAGATTATTTATTACCAAAAATTAATCAACCTCGGGCTGCGGGAGTATAGCTCGACCGCCCCGAAGCTCGCCATTGCCACGCAAAGGTGCAACAAAAATCAATCCCTCCGTGCTCTATATGTTATGGTCCCTTTATTAATACCCCTTCCTTTATGCCGACATTAAATAGTATTTTATTTTTAATTTTAAGTTAATTCGTTCAGTTTAGAGAGGCTTTTGTTAAGTGCTTTTTACCCCCAAAATGACTCAAAAAGTTCCCTCGACTACTACTCTTACTAGCCATGAACAACGATAATTGACCGCATTGGAAGAAGAGGTATATTATTTGTTACGAGTTTAATTTAACGACCACAAAGAAGAACAAACAAACACGACCATTGCATAAGCTAACGAATAAATAATATAACCCAACTGACCTACACCTCACTATGCCTCCGTGATCGATCAATATTGGACATCGTATTACGACTGTCCTTAGGGCGAAAAAGAAACTGAGAAACACCCCAACTAATCCACAATGAACGGTGGAATGCGTCCGTTAAACACGCGCTCGATCTCTTCCGCCACCGCCAAGCAGTGCCGGTCCCGGTTACGACTCGCCACAACCTGTATGCCAAGCGGTAGCCCATCCCCATCCAACCCGAGCGGCACCTGGGTGGCCGGTACGTGCAGCACGTTAAACAGACACCAGTAGCTAAAGTTGTACACGTTCACGAACGCTCCGTAATGGTACGGTGCCGCGTGGGTAGTGCTGTGGTAGAACAGTACCCCATCGTCACCGAGCAGCTCCGTTAGCTCCTGATCGCAGCGACGCGTCAGCTCCTTGATCACGTCCTCCTTTTCCTGCGGCAGCAGCGTATCCATGAGCGAGTAGATCGACGCCATCGTGTACTCGCTCCGGCCGGTCAGCTTCTTGGCCAGCTCCACCAGCGGGCTGAGCGGTTTCCCATTGCCCAGCAGCGTGCCAAAGTTGGCCGGCTCCTGCGTCATCCAGTAGCGCCACATGTTGGTCGTTCGGTCGGTGCCGCTGAGCGTTACCTTCCGCACACCGGCCGGTGCAATCTGGCCAAAGTGCTGCACCACGCGGTCCATCGCTTTCTGCAGCGAGGGTTGCACCGCACTGCACTTAATGTCGCCCGATTCGGTGATGTAGAAGTAGCGCAGCTTGCGCACATCGACCGGTTCGTCGAAGCGCAGGCTGGTGCACTTTTCCGGACCCACCAGTACCTGCATGAGGGGGAGCAGATCCGTTGCGTAGCGGGTCATCGGTCCGGCCACAACCATGGTGGAGGGTTCGCGCCCGGTGCGCAACGAGCAGCCGCGTGTGTTGATGATGCCGGTGGTTGGTTTGTGCCCGTACACGCCACAGTAAAAGGCGGGCATGCGGATCGAACCTCCAATGTCGGTTCCTGGCACAGTGAAAGCAAACATTAGACATTGGCAAAATGCTAAACACACCCGCAGCGATCTTACCCAATCCGATCGGTGTCCCGCAAGCCGCCAGAAGCGCACCCTCCCCTCCGCTAGAGCCGCCGACCGTGCGCCGATTATCGTACGGGTTGTTTGTCTGGCCGATAATGTTGTTGCGTGTCTCTTGCCTGTGTGTGTGTGTGTGGGACGGAAAACAAACAAACAAACATGAGGCACACACACACACCCGGAACATGCTGCGCACTATAATTAGCCACCGCCACCGCTTACCATCGATTAATTTCCGGTATGCTCGTGGTCGCGATAATAATTGCGCCCGCCTCCTTCATCAGCCGGACACACTCCGCGTCGTTGTTCGCCCTGACCGTGCGCCTCGCGACGATACCGAGCGTGTGCAGCCGGTCCTTGACCGCCGTGCTGTCTTTCGTCGTAAACGGTACGCCCAGGAACGGTTTCGTCGCGAGTTCGGCCTCACCGATCGTGCCCTGCTGCAGCCGCTCGTCGATACGGCGCGCCTCCTCGAGCGCATCGATGAACGGACCGTCGAGCACGGCGTTCACCAGCGGGTTGACCTCGTTGAGGCGATCGATAAACGCGCTGATCACATCGTAACAGGACACCTCGCGCGTACGTATCATCCGCGCCAGCTCGACCGCACTGTACGTGACGAGGAGCCGCTTGCGCTGCAGGGTCGGGCAGCGCCGCTTGCTTGGGCCCCAGTACCATTTGAGGCACAGGTACAGCACGTTGTCGATCACCAGGTGCAGCAGGGTGAAGAAGTACACGAGCATGCGGTTCCGTGCCATTGTGTGTGCTTGCTATCCGCCGGTTACTGAAAAACTATTGCCAAAAGGGAGCGTGTAAGCTTCCCGAGTTAGTAGGTGAAAGTTTTAATGTATGCGATTTCTGTGCGTGTGTGGAACGGGCTTAGGAGAAACCTGAGCTATCGGGACTTGGTTGGCATCAGGCGAAGCGTGATCCCTTCCTTCCCTATCAACGCTTACTAATGAACGGGTGCACCGGGTCACAGAAGGTTAGATAAAACCTTATCGCTATTCTGATTGCAAACCTCACAAAAATAAGCCTTACCGATAGTACCGCACTGTTCGCGTAACTACTTTCTCTCCCTTGTGGTGCGGTGCGATTACGATACAGACGGGTGCGTACGACAGCCAGTGTCAGTGTCGATCGGATCTCTCCAACAGGTTGCACGACCACCACTACCACCTCCACTACTACTACTACTGCTAGCAACGAATGTGCAGATGACTCGGCAAAGTGCAGACTGGCTCGGGCACAAACCGGCCACCGATGCCCTTTACGGTACTGCTTCACTGTGTTTGTGGTATCGAACACAGCTGAAAGCTGTTCCGTCATAAACGTAAACAAATCGGAACGCACCTATGCTGCACTATGATTGCGTCCCATGCATGCGGCTGGCATAAAACATAGTTTTTTTGTGATAAATAATGTTTTAATTTATTCACATATTTTTAAACACAACTTCCAAAAATATTAAAGTATTTTTATACAAATTTACAACTGTTTAACTCCAAATTTTATCCAAATAATTGTTACTCAAACCACAAGAGTATAAACAATTATTAAAGCTAAAATGTTACCTGAACGGTGATGTATGCCGGTCTCTATATTTTGACTCTGTTTAACGAGTCACTTACGACTTGCGATTTTGAATATGTTCTGAATTACAAGTTTTTGAAATTATTATCTTTTATTTTGTTGGGTACATCCATTGAAAGAAAGTATGGGAAATTACGGATAAAGTTTTATACAAAAAGATATTCTAATAATTAAAAAAAAATGTGTGATGTATCTAAAACTGTCTTGGGTCTGGGATTGACTGTATATTTTATCAGAGGCGAATGAGGCCAATTGGCTCAAAGTCTGTATAAAAATAAAGAAAAAAAACTGTATATTTTATTTAATTTATTTTATTTTTGGTATAAGGGCTTTTTACTAGCCGTATTGTTAACACTTCTTGTGCTAACGGTTTACATAATTCTCAAGGAATTTACACTTCTTGTTTTGCCTTACAACGGGCATACTCGGTTGTAATATTATAATAATTATACTGTTGTTTGCTTGTTGTTGTTGACAGTGATCTTCGTGTCTGGAAATCGTTGGGTTTCTGGTGTGTTTTGTCTTTCGTAGCGATGGATGGTTGTTCAGGTCTATTGCGGCGACTGTGGAGCTAGCTTCCTTCGAAGGCTATGGCGTTATTTTTAGTGGCAGGTCGACAGAAACGTGTCGAATTTATTTGGCCTTTTGCTCATTTGAATGCATTGTTTCCAGATTTAGTCATTGCCTGGCTGCTCCTGAAACAAAACATACTGTATCAAAGTATTCCACTTCAAGCATCGTGGAATCCGACTCCACAGTGTCTGAGCCAGATTTAAACGTTGTAGATGAGAATTCAACGCAAAATGATTCGACATGAGTCGTGACATCATTCGGATGAACGCTCGATCCACTTTGAGTCCATTAAACCAAGGCCGCAAGGACACAAACGGAGAGACTGTACGTAATATAATCAAATAATCAGTCAGCTCGGTTATGTCAATAGTCAGTCATCAGCAGTCGAGGCCTTCATTATGCTCCAAAACCAATAGAATTATGCAGCAGGGTGAAGAAGTGCATGAACACACTGAACATACGGTTTGTTGCCTGAGATTTTTATTGTTATTATTATTGTTATAATTTATTTAATTCACAACGAGCACAGTGAATATAAGATAAAAAAGAAAGCGTTTACAATTATCATTAAAATGTTCAGGATTTACAAATTAAATAAAGATGTTCCACTACAACAGCAATTATTACAGAAGTGATGATATAAGTAAATCACAACACTAGATAGGCCATGGCAGGAGTCGAAGTCTACCTTTGAACTGCGCTGAAGATATCTCGAAGTCAAATGCATCGGAGCTAGCATTGGACTCCGCAGACATACGAATCATAGAGCCTGACCGACCAGCCGACCTGGATTGAAGCTGAGGTATCCGCAGAATATTTCTAGTCCTAAGCGGGCGAGATGGTGTGCAAAACGCTGACGCGGGACAACAGAGACGGTGAGTTGATGGACCACCGCTGAGAAGACCACCGATGAAAAGGCACAGTGCGTTATGTCTCTTTACGGCAAGAGGTTCGAGGGCTAGAAGATGGCATCGTACAGCATACGATGGAACGATTGCACCAGGGATCACAGTGAGTGACAGAAAAAAACTTAACCCTCAACTCATATCAGGAAAGAATGCACATTGCATTACAATTTCAGAGAAGATGTTTTTTTCTGCACACAACATGATATGAAAAAATAAGTGACACATTTATAATTTTAACGCTATGTTCGGATTAGTGATGTGCTCTCTGGAGCGCTCTCACACACGAATCCGTTCCGACTCCGGCTATTGTTAGTCCGATTCCGACTCCGGCAAAATCGGAATCACTAGTTCCGCCCAGAGTCCGAGTCGTGAGGAGTCGTTTGGAGTCGTTCGGAGTCATTCAGAGCCGTTCAGAGTCGTCCAGAGCCGCCCGGAGTCGCCCGGAGTCGCCCGGAGTCGCCCGGAGTCGCCCGGAGTCGCCCGGAGTCGCCCGGAGTCGCCCGAGGTCGCCCGGAGTCGCCAGGAGTCATACGAAGTCGGATTGTTAGGGAGTCATTCAGAGTCGTCCGGAGTTGTTCAGAGTCGATCGAATTCGTCCGGAATCGGAGTTGGTCGGAGCCAACTGTACCCGTCCTGTGCAATGTGCATGTGATCAGGCATTTCATTTCGTTGAGTTTTTTGTCTTTCACTTTGCACGTGCACTTCGTATAAAGGCCAATGTATCGAAGGCCGACTCCTACTGATTCCGGATGAATCCGGACTACTCTGGCTCCGGGTGACTACGGACAACATCAGATGACTCCGGACGACTCCGAACGATTCCGGGCGACTACAACTCCAAGCGACTCCGGGCGATTCTGGACAGCGCCAGACGATTCGAAACGACTCTGCAAAATGCTGGGTGGACCTACCTTCCGAAGTATGTTCCAAAATTATCGAAATCGGATCCTAGCCGACTCCGGACTTTTGTCAACTTTAGCCATCACTAGTTTAGATACAGAATCTGAATTTCCTGAATGGTGTTTTGAAGTGATCTCTGACAACCATGTGTAGCTTTAGCTTGATCTCGCTACCATTAGAAGCTTAATTTTCATTACTGTTTTCATCGAATTGTGCCAACTAGACCTTAACAAAGCTGATCAATAATTGTTAACAAGACCTTAATTCGTCCGAGAGGATTCTCTTGCTTGAAGAATGGTAGCTCATGTGTGATGCATAGATAAGACACATTACTAGATCATATAGAACAACGAAGTTGTCATCAGATATCCTTCACTGGCGAATTCAAATTTCCAAAATTGATCCAGAAATTTACCTGCATGTTTTTTTTTTAATGATAAATTGTTAGGATTTCGCACCAACCCTTATCCGCGTTCTGTAGAATATGATATCTTTATTTCACTGCAGAAGTAGTAATCGATCTCTACAATACCCTGCCCAAAATGAAACACTCAGAATTACTCAGTTCAACTTGTTGTATCAGGATTTATTCACTTTTTTGTTTCGTTTATAACTATGCACACAGTAGGTAGGTCTTAGGCACGTCGTTCAAATAAATAATTATCGCTAAGTGTTTAATCTTCGGTAAGAAAGTGTTTTACTTAGAAACACACACACATACACACACACAAACACACAAAAAAGGCGACTCTACAAGGCCAGCACAAGGCTGTCGTCCCTCGCTGCCTCGCAGTATAATACTTTCCGGTGCATCCGGCCGAATTAGGCGGATCGTTGTTTGCAACTAAAACAACCCAATGACTGTAAACCATACTTGTATGGCCGGGCCTCCTCAAACGTAGTACACGAACGTCCAGTAGAATATGTTGAAGATCACGAACGCGATCGGGAAGACGAAGCGTGACCGTTTGTCGATCCAGATCGCCACCTCCTGCGGTGTCATCGTGGTCCAGCCGTTTCCGTTCACGTTGCTCGTTTGGCCCTCGATCTGGATCGTAACGTTGGAGGCTTCCGTCATTGCCCGGTCGACGTCGGTCGTCGAGATGATGGGCAGGGTGGCACTGCTGGGGCTCTTTTGGGGGATGGACTGGAAAAAAGATAAAAAAAAGGTTAAACATATTGTATTTAAAAGGAATAGTACGCACTAATCTATATGCTTACATGCACGGTTAGATAGTTGTTGAAGGAGTTGGCCGAAACGGTCGTGGCAGAGTCGGCCAGCGAAGTGCAGGAGTGTGACTTGTGCAGTCCGCTCATGTCCTTGCGCGCCGGCCGCGGTGTGATGGCCTGCTTGAGCACGTGCTTACTGTTAACCTTCTTCACCTCCACGTTGCGCTTCCGGCGCCAGATCGTATTGACGAAGGCGAACTCAACCAAACTGCCAAAGATGAACCCGGTACAGCCGAGGAACCAGATCTCGGACGCCTTAATGTAGCTGACCTTCGGGAGCGTTTTGCCTTGGGCGGAAGCTAGCGTAATAAACGTCAACATGGTGCTAGTGCCGAGCGTAATGCGGGGCGCAGACTGATCCGCCTGCAGCCAGAAGGTGACCCACGAGATAGCGACCAACATGATCGAGGGGATGAAGTAATCCATCATGTAGAAGCCCATCTCGCGCGCCAGATGTACGGTGAAGCTGAGCGAGCTGTAGTTACCAGCTGAAAGTGTCGCGAGAATGGAGCGTTAGTCCTTCATCAGGTTAGTGTCATCAGTATTCAGACCTACCGAAAGCACCATGGCGAAGATCGCTCAGATCCGCATTGATAACCGTCTCGTTGGTAAACATCTCCAGCAGCACGTACTCCGTAAGATGCAGCTCCGGGGCCAGCGTTACAGGGGACTTGTGCTCCCAGAGTAGCACCAAATCGTCCTCATTGTACATCCCTGTGAGGAATAAAAGGCTCATCAATCCGACCATCTCAAACGATCACAACTCTCCAAACGATGGACGCGTGATACGTACAACTCTCCAGCACGGTGGAACAGTGCTGCTCGTCGAACGGGAACTTCTGCAGATTCATCCAACAGTACAGGGTGGCGCTGATGCGCGTCGATACGATCACCGTACCGTCGGGTGAGATCGAGGTGAGGATGTCCTTCTCGGCCGTGCCCAGTATGTCAGAGCTGCGCTCGTTCGCGAGGAAGACGTGCGGCACCCAGAGCAGATCACGCAGCGACTGTTCGCCCATGATCGGTTTCGTTCGGTTCGGTGCCACCTCCCGGAACACCAGCCGCGGATCGACGTAGCGGAACTGGAGCAGTGCGTGTATCTTAAATTGCTGTAGGCAGTGGGAAGAGTGGAATAGGGTTAGAATATAGGATTCGGAAATAGGGCGCATTTGCTGATCGCTTACCAAATCGTGTGCTTCTAAGTTTTGCATAAAATAGATGTAAGCACGGGCGTACACCTTTACCGGGCCGTTTGTACCGTTGATGGATTCTGGAAAAGGGCAGCATTCAATGATTAACTTGCATGTTATTGCAATAATGGAATCGTCGCGTTTGTAGCTTACCTCGCTTGGGACGCTCTAGCCGATCGTACCGACAGACGTGTGTTAATCGCGTCAGAAGTTGCGTCTGTGAAAGATGGTCCGCTCCTTCTAGCGTGGGACACTCAGAGTCTCTGTAATGAGAAAATAGAATGAGCAATTAGATCTCAAATAGAGCACATTCTATGATTATGATTGAAAAACTCTATGCCGGATCGAGACAGTTTCAAATCTGTCAAATCCAAGAGTTTCAACGTCAAATTGAATTGCCATACGCACAGTGCTAGGCCGATTTAAGTCATTTGATAAAGGAAATTAAGCGAAACCGTAACATTTTTGTTGACGCTTGTCATGTTCGTATGGTACAGGAATGGCTAGTACTTGTAAAGGGTATAAATTAGCAAAATCCGATTTTGATTATTTTTCTTAGCCTATTATAACGATCGTCTTGGTTATGAGTGCGTTATTCTAGCTTAGTAGAATTGAATTAATCACTTAGCCGAATAATTAGTCCAAGCAGCGTGGGAACGGTCAGGATGAGCCAGCGCTTCTATTGAACAGTCCAACGGACAGCTCAAAAATGCATTTGTTACATGGTTTCTGTAGGATTTTTGAATGTCTCCGAATGATTTTAATAATTGATCAATTTCTACATATTTTTCAATCGTTTGTTTACAAAAATGTTGTGACATTGTCAATAAATTTTAGTAATGATCTTAAAATATCTGGAAAATGGTTAGTAATAAATCGCCAAATAAATTATTTAACAAGATAAATAAATTTTACGAAATAGATAAACAATAGCGAAATGGTTTTTTTTTTAATTTAGAAGAGTTTTTTTTTCATGGTAAACAATTTATAAAACAATGAAATTCAAACCAAACAAACCATTTTTTTCTTGATAAACAAACCAAACCATTAAAATTCCTTGCAATGAGAAATGTTTTGATCCTTACCTAGTTTAACAATCAGTTACAATAATTACAGTAATAAATTGGGCGCATTTGAAACTAAAAAAAAAGTCTCTTATCGACCGTACCTTCTTTTTAAAAGAATTCATTCAAATTGGCCACGAGTTGGATATCATTATTCACAAAGCTACAAATAAACCTCTCTGACTGAAGTTATCTGATTGTGTTTATTATGAAAAAGGCACTACAGGAAATCATCTATGGGAATTAGTACCGATTTAGGTCATTTAGGCTGATCTGCACAGTGTGATGTCATGTGCTGAAGCTCACTGGTCGATGTTTTCGAAGGCTCTCGAGCCTCCACCTTAACCTTGACCTTACTGGCTACAGGGGAATAGAACAGCATTACTTACACAACACAACATGTTACAAACGACCACATCGGTTGTAAAACAAAACACACAGCCATAATCCCGTGGAAGGTCTTTGGGCTTGGTTTTGGCAAAAGTGCGAACTTTTCTTTTATTACCCCCCTTATAAGCGATACAAATTGTGATTAATATTTTCGATTGTTTTTATTTAAGAAATTGCAGGAAATGATACAAATCAAGATTACTCTGCTTAGTCCTTTCCGATCAGTTCTCTTAAACCAAGGTTTAATTTAATTTACATTTCAATGGGGAATGATAATCGTAAAAATAGAAATACTCAAGCCACACTGAAACAGTACGTGCAAGTGCACTTGCAAAGCAAACTATCGGCAGGCAGCGTTCTCTTACTCTTCCGCCACCGGAGGACGTATGATGTCGAATTACACACCGAACGAAGCCAAACCCTATCATCAACGATCCGGCCCGGAGACACGGAGATCGGATAGTAGTAGGTACGCATTAAGATGATGTGCCGTTGTTTGTTTGTTGTGGCGCGTTATAAAGACTCTTCTCCATGCCTCATTGCGCACCAACCTCATGTCAGCCACCATTACTATAGCTTTTTGTTTGGCCTTGTTTATTTCTTCACTAATGGGTTAATAAAGTGGGCTCCTCTTTCCACCACCTTCGTGGATGCTGCTGTTGTGGGAATTGATCGGAGGGAGCGTTCGTACACCACGGGCGGCCAGATGATAAATGTGGCTATAAATGGGAACTTAACCAACGAAATCCGAACGAAACCAATTCCAGCGATGTAATGCGCAGATGCTAGCCACGAACTTGAACCGAGCCTGTGTTGGCCAGGCGGAAGTTTTGCCGGGTGTGCCCATGATGGGGAAGATGGTTTTGGCTACCGTCACCCGCTTTATGTCAATTTGCGGTGCGTTTTGTTGCTACGGGGTATGCGCTCACTGCTCGTTTGGCGGTCTTTTGTGACGCACAATACACAGCCGATGGACGGATTAGAGCTAACGGAAGCCAAACGAGGCACCTTATACAATGGTTTCGATCGTTGTCCTTAAACTTCTGTTGTTGAAGGCAATAGAGTGCATTGGAGTTTAAGTTTAATCGCTCATAGCGGGCTTAAGTTAAACTAGGTATTAGTGGTTTAAACTAGTTTCAAAGTAAACTTATAGAACAAGAGTAAAACAAGAGTAAAAGTACAAACAAACATAAAACAGAAGGACATTAAAGGAAGAACGTTAAAATGTAGTGAAAATATGTGTAAAGCACCCGCGAAGGCAACTGGTTGCTCACAGCAAGGGTTCGTCGCCTAACAGCAGCTGTTGAAGTCTATTGATTTACTCGACAGAAATGCCGTACCTCGCATATCGCGGTTTTGCATCTTACGCTACAGGAAAGTAAAACTAATTTGAATGCTATTTATAATTGTTTTCTACAATCAAAAAAGTCTTTCCAACAATAAAACAATGGCTCATAATTGCTACAAAATATTTGAAATTTGTTAAGAATTAAAAAAAATATAAATAACAAAACAAAAAATCCTTATAAAAATGCTTTACCTAAATAAAATATCAAAAGTGAATGAACTAATTTAACAAAAAAAAAAGACTATATACTCCCAAAAAGTCGCGGCTAAAGTAAGCGGCTTTGCACTGCCGCACGTCGGAGATCGCATTGTAGCACCTCGATCGTTACGCAGTTGGCGCATCTCGATCATTTCGACACCAGTCACGACCTCTCTTAATATGCTCTTCACTACCCCTCTTACGCACCCCGAAGATCCCGCAAAAAGTTTTTTACGATTAGACGTGTCCGTGGTTTAATTGCAACATGAGTTGTAATTTAATTTACGATCGATGCTCGGTAACGCATCCCAAAGTGCGCGCTCCAAGCTGCAAGGCAAATTTACTTCCCATGCATTGCTGTGATAAGGACGCTTGGTGGGTGCGTGCGGTAAAATTAATTTGTTTGTTCGATTAAGCAATAAGGTTAACGACATCTGCGATTGCAATCGATTCCCCCACCACCTTACGGAAGCTCGCGGCAGATCAAGGACCCGTCCATAAACTTGACTATAATTCGTGTGGAGATTCTTCGACTTTGAAATCTTCAGCGTGTTGTAACGGGCGTTTGCAAACGCCAGACATTGTTTGGGGCGGACTGCACACAGAATATGCACTTAATATGCAGCACCGTACTGTCTCGGGAGGTGGCCGTCGGCGTCGTTGCAAGGTTCTTCGCCTGCCAGGCGATTAAACCTGCGTACCCGTTTGTTGGCCCTGGTGCGTGCACCACGGCAGGGTGTTACCTGGCTGTATCGGTTAATCGGGGGAAGGGAGTGAACCAGGGGGAGTGAAACGTGCTACGACACGTTTTCATAAATTCGGTCGATTTGTATGCAAACGCAAAATCGATCCACTGGCTTCGTGGTGTACCGCCACGGTTAAGCACGGTGCAACACCCGGCAATAGGGAAGTAATTGGAAGCTATCGATGGCGATTTACTGTTTTACTTCACCCGGTTGTTTCTTGCTCTTGCTTCATCGCCCCATCCGACGCGTGCTTGAACGTAATAAAGTCATCGTGGGCTATCTGTGCGTAAATAAGTGCTAGTGACACTCATTAATGGTACGTTTTTTTTGTTGCTCTTTAAAGAGCTGTTACTCGACCAAACGTATTATCAATAAACCTTTGACTGTAAAGGGATTAAGTGCAGGATGGCTGTTATTAATTTTTATGGAACTATTAACAAAAGACAATTATTTTCAATTATTATGCAAACTTATTTTAGCAAGAATATTCCCTGATAGAATATTATGATAATAATAAAGTTTTTAGAGCCCACTTCATGCAAACAAAAACCAGTGTCAGCAATCACGTTCTATTGCGTTTTGCTCAGCCAAAGTATATAATAACCAAAATATATAATTATATAAAGTATATATAATAATAATGAAAAATATAACAACGAACAATTGTTTCTATTAAGCATATCCTAAAAGCGCAAAGAGATAAAAAGGCAAGGAAACCACGTAAACAGGACAATAGCTAGAAAATATCCGAGATTGAATAAGCGATAAAAGAGAAAAAAAAACTAATTTTTTTGGTGCACCGATAGTGCCGACCTAATAAATTAATTTTGTTCAATATTTCCTAGTTGGAGCGGCAGTTTCTAACATAAACTCAACACACAAAATAAGCATCGAAGTTCTCCATTTTATATCTCTTAAAATATTTATTAAATATGAGACAAAACATAACAAGGCAAGTGTAAACAGATATATCTAGCAAAGGATCAGAACAAACGAGTAAAACTGTTTAAAACTGGGATTAACTTTAAAGCGTATCAAATTTCATCTTCTTCTTCTTCTATTTGGCGTAACCCAAGCGAGAAATGCCACTTTCGGTTGTGTTTTCGATGATTTTTCGTGCACGATTTGACAAACAAACAGTGTCGAGATTCAACTTTTTTCGGCACATAACTTCAACCGCGTGTTATCCATGTTTTCGAATGAAAAACCACACATACAGTCAGTCATATATTGCTAGTCAAATTATGGGAGTGTGTGAGTTATCGTCCGAAAATTTTCGCGTGGGAACGTCCTACGCGGACATGCCAGCTTTCGAGACTTATAAGGCTTTCGATACTTAATTCATTACCACTAGCGGTAGTCAGATAGTCAATCCTTGCTACGGGGGACGGTCCATTCTGGCTTGAACCCATGACGGGCATATTATTGAGTCGTTCGAGTTGAGGATGCATCACGGAAATCTCCAAATTTCATACGTTACAACTCACCAAGATGTGGATATTGCAACCGGGCATTACATATGTTTTTGAAGTGTGATGTGGTTTTCACCCTTCCTGCAGTCATTATTCGCACACTAACGGTATCATTAGACGGGCAAACAGAACTCTAGATTTTTTTTAAAATTACGATAGACTTTGACGATCCTATGCATATTGAACCGTTATCAGCAGCCAGACCAATCTTGGAGTATTGCAGTATTGTGTCATTTCCACACGCGGAGATTTGGCTCGCTGCGCGCTTCGGTGACTGCCGTGGAACGATCCTAGCACACCACCGCCCTACGCGTCACGGTTGCTTACATCTCGGGCTGGAGACATTCGCGATCAGGAGAAGCAATACACAAGCGCTGTTTATCGCTGGAGTGCTCCATGGCAATACTCCAAAAACTGAATATAAGCGTCCAGAGACATACAATACTACGACACAGACACGTTTTTAAGACCGCAATTTAGGTACCCAGGATACGGATCTTTCGAGCCAGTAACGGCAATGTCCTGCGTCTTGAACCGCTTGTTCAAACATTTCGACTTTCACGAGAATATCGATGTCTTTAGGGAGCGTCCGCATTTAACCAACGTTCAGGGGACTCAGAACTATATATATAATAAATGTTTCCGCCCTCTGCAATTGTGGCACAAACTTAGGAGTAATGTTAAGATTAATGTCATTTCAATCAACTTTTTTTCACACCTGGGCAGTAATGGGTTAAACAAATATTATTAATCAACTCTATTGCTTCAAGGAAAGTTCTCTTTAGTAAAATAAAAAAATAAAAAACAGGTAGTGAATATTTCCCACAATGATTGCCCTTCTCATTTCTTCACATAAATAGATTTATGCACCAATTTATAAATGTGCATATATTAGCATAAATATTTACATTTCCATACTGCCCCACAAACACAATCCATATGCATTAAATAATTAAAAAATATATAATCCCTTCAATTGTGCGCCGCTCAAGGGTTAATTAGCTACTTGAGATTCACTTTCATTCATCGCACGCATGGCAAAAAAAACCGTTTCAATCAACCGCATCAATTACCGCCATAGAGCGCTCCTAGCGATTCCGATTATTATGTCCTGTGGTCCGGTGGGACCACCGTTTTCCCTGTGTTGCTGACCTACCTAGTATACCGTTGTCATCATCCGGTATAACACTTGCGATCAATAGAGCAACGAGAGTGTGTGAGAGAGAGGTTCCGGGTTATTAAAATGTGTTTCGCTGTCATTTACGGTGAAACGCGGCTATATTTACATTTTTCACAAACAGCACCAGGGTAGTGGTGCGGGTGCTCTAGTGCGCTCAACAACAAAAAAAACATAAGCGGCACGTGATTTATCCGATCCTAACACGTAGCAGGTATGTCGTGTGCGCATACCGGACGAGCGTGTGTTGGCTTGCGAGATGTTTGTTAGCGCCCGTTTTGCACACTCCGCGCCAAGATCAAGGTCAGTTTCAGTTTCGGTGGGAAAACAGTGGGGGGTAACCCCAGTCTTTTGAGTGGAAAAAATTAACCCAATATCTTTTGGAGGGTTCTGGGACTGCAAAACTGCTAAAAGAAACCAGCAAATCGTTCCGATATCCGGCCGAACCAGTTCTGAAGGAAGTCATAAAATGGGTTGCGCTTGGAGTTTGAAGATGGTTTGACCGTGGTGCTTTGACCTTTTTTTTCGTGTCCTTGAACATTGAAGAGGATGTGTGGTTTTCAATCGGTTTCCTACCAGTTTGGTGTCTTTTGTGGATGGATTTTTTGCATTGATGCAAACTACCAATTGCTTGTGAAATTCAACGTGCCCTCGGTTTTATGTCACCGTTGCGTTGCGCAGCCGCTTTTTGTTCACGTGCTTCAGATTAAGTGAAATATTTAATGATTTAAACGGGAATAACGACCCACCCGGTAATCACGTTCGCTTGTTTCGAACCAGCGTTTGGGTTCAGAATCGTGTCTGGCTGGCTTCACACACTGCAGTGCACTCTCAAGCCGGGGATGTGACCGTTTGGTACAATTGTTGGCACGATCTGTCAATTACAGTCAACCGTCACATGGGGTCCTAAAGATTCCTCAAAATTAGACGAGAAATGATTTCATCAGCACACAAGAGCTAGAAACCGGTACGACAACGACAACGAGAAACTGCAGTCAACTAGCGGCTGTGAACGCCTTAAATGAGCCATCGATTGCTATTTTGAGCGAAAATGGCTTTTCAAACACAAAGGTATCAATGTGGTGTGAAATTATACGTAAAAAACAGCTCCTTGTGTTGACCATATGTTTGAAAATTTTAAAATGAAATGCCTCAAAGCCTTTGCACAAATTATCATCAGCAAAGACTACAGACAATGTACAGTCTTTCGTTTATCTTTCGTAACTACGTTCGTTGAGCAGACAGGAGAGGAAATAACAAAAATCGAAAAGCAAGATAAGTGCCTGGGTACGACACGATCGACGCGATCAAGATATATTTGTGCGACCAACCGGCTTGCGCAGCTCCTCCAGGTCCTCGTTAATGGAAATGCTGTGTATGGGCTGTGCGATAAAATCGAACAGCCAGTAAAGCACAACAAAACCTTTTAATAAACTCAAAACGTGTGCGCAAGCGTTTTGGGGTACATGGGTGTGTGTGTGTGTGTTATTGTTCGAGAGGGGGGAGGGGGCCCGAATCTAATGAAGTGTACTCCAAAGCGCACCACCGACACAGGTCCTACG
>NW_024427735.1:0-72589 GCF_017562075.2 Anopheles merus | reverse complement strand
TTTTTCGTCAAAACAAGCGCTCCAGAATGACTTCAGCGTTGTTCCAAGTGTCTCCAAGGGTCATTCAAGCACTCCAAAATGACTTCAGGACGTTGTTCCAAGAGTCTCAAGGGTCATCAAAGCACTCCAGAATGACTTCAGATGCTATTGCAAGCTCCACTGTACTTAGGATCACCATTGGCATGTTTCACCAACATTTTAAGGTTTGTTTTAGTGTATAGAAACCTTCACTTCAGAGGCCATTTACTATATCTGCGATGCTCTGATCGAAAATCCAAGAAAATTTGCATTGTGCAACTTTTAATTTCCTTTCCAACGGTGAAAAAATTAAGTCTCTAGCTCTTCTGGTTCAAAAGTTATGGCCGTTTGAAATTTCACTTTTTTCGGCAAAACAAATTTTTTCGTCAAAACAAGCGCTCCAGAATGACTTCAGACGTTGTTCCAAGTGTCTCCAAGGGTCATTCAAGCACTCCAAAATGACTTCAGACGTTGTTCCAAGAGTCTCAAGGGTCATCCAAACACTCCAGAATGACTTCAGATGCTATTGCAAGCTCCACTGTACTTAGGATCACCATTTGGCATGTTTCACCAACATTTTAAGGTTTGTTTAGTTTATAGAAACCCTTCACTTCAGAGGCCATTTACTATATCCTGCGATGCTCTGATCGAAAATCCAAGAAAATTTGCATGTGCAACTTTTAATTTCCTTTCCAACGGTGAAAAAATTAAGTCTCTAGCTCTTTGGTTCAAAAGTTATGGCCGTTTGAAATTTCACATTTTTCGGCAAAACAAATTTTTTTCGTCAAAACAAGCGCTCCAGAATGACTTCAGACGTTGTTCCAAGTGTCTCCAAGGGTCATTCAAGCACTCCAAAATGACTTCAGACGTTGTTCCAAGAGTCTCAAGGGTCATCCAACACTCCAGATGACTTCAGATGCTATTGCAAGCTCCACTGTACTTAGGATCACCATTTGGCATGTTTCACCAACATTTTAAGGTTTGTTTTAGTTTATAGAAACCCTTCACTTCAGAGGCCATTTACTATATCCTGCGATGCTCTGATCGAAAATCCAAGAAAATTTGCATTGTGCAACTTTTAATTTCCTTTCAACGGTGTGAAAAATTAAGTCTCTAGCTCTTCTGGTTCAAAAGTTTGGCCGTTTGAAATTTCACCTTTTTCGGCAAAACAAATTTTTTTCGTCAAAACAAGCGCTCCAGAATGACTTCAGACGTTGTTCCAAGTGTCTCCAAGGGTCATTCAAGCACTCCAAAATGACTTCAGACGTTGTTCCAAGAGTCTCCAAGGGTCATCCAAACACTCCAGATGACTTCAGATGCTATTGCAAGCTCCCTGTACTTAGGATCACCATTGGCATGTTTCACCAACATTTTAAGGTTTGTTTTAGTTTATAGAAACCCTTCACTTCAGAGGCCATTTACTATATCCTGCGATGCTCTGATCGAAAATCCAGGAAAATTTGCATTGTGCAACTTTTAATTCCTTTCCAACGGTGAAAAAATTAAGTCTCTAGCTCTTCTGGTTCAAAAGTTATGGCCATTTGAAGTTTCACATTTTTTCGGCAAAACTAATTTTTTTCGTCAAAACAAGCGCTCCAGAATGACTTCAGACGTTGTTCCAAGTGTCTCCAAGGGTCATCCAAGCACTCCAAAATGACTTCAGACGTTGTTCCAAGAGTCTCCAAGGGTCATCCAAGCACTCCAGAATGACTTCAGATGCTATTGCAAGCTCCCTGTACTTAGGATCACCATTTGGCATGTTTCACCAACATTTTAAGGTTTGTTTTAGTTTATAGAAACCCTTCACTTCAGAGGCCATTTACTATATCCTGCGATGCTCTGATCGAAAATCCAAGAAAATTTGCATTGTGCAACTTTTAATTTCCTTTCCAACGGTGAAAAAATAAGTCTCTAGCTCTTCTGGTTCAAAGTTATGGCCATTTGAAGTTTCACATTTTTTCGGCAAAACTAATTTTTTTCGTCAAAACAAGCGCTCCAGAATGACTTCAGACGTTGTTCCAAGTGTCTCCAAGGGTCATTCAAGCACTCCAAAATGACTTCAGACGTTGTTCCAAGAGTCTCCAAGGGTCATCCAAGCACTCCAGAATGACTTCAGATGCTATTGCAAGCTCCACTGTACTTAGGATCACCATTTGGCATGTTTCCACCAACATTTAAGGTTTGTTTTAGTTTATAGAAACCCTTCACTTCAGAGGCCATTTACTATATCCTGCGATGCTCTGATCGAAAATCCAAGAAATTTGCATGTGCAACTTTTAATTTCCTTTCCAACGGTGAAAAAATTAAGTCTCTAGCTCTTCTGGTTTCAAAAGTTATGGCCATTTGAAGTTTCACATTTTTTTCGGGCAAAACTAATTTTTTTCGTCAAAACAAGCGCTCCAGAATGACTCAGACGTTGTTCCAAGTGTCTCCAAGGGTCATTCAAGCACTCCAAAATGACTTCAGACGTTGTTCCAAGAGTCTCCAGGGTCATCCAAGCACTCCAGAATGACTTCAGATGCTATTGCAAGCTCCACTGTACTTAGATCACCATTTGGCATGTTTCACCAACATTTTAAGGTTTGTTTTAGTTTATAGAACCCTTCACTTCAGAGGCCATTTACTATATCCTGCGATGCTCTGATCGAAAATCCAGAAATTTTGTATTGTGCAACTTTTAATTTCCTTTCCAACGGTGAAAAAATTAAGTCTCTAGCTCTTCTGGTTCAAAAGTTATGGCCGTTTGAATTTCACCTTTTTTTCGGCAAAACAAATTTTTTTCGTCAAAACAAGCGCTCCAGAATGACTTCAGACGTTGTTCAAGTGTCTCCAAGGTCATTCAAGCACTCCAAAATGACTTCAGACGTTGTTCCAAGAGTCTCCAAGGGTCATCCAAGCACTCCAGAATGACTTCAGATGCTATTGCAAGCTCCACTGTACTTAGGATCACCATTTGGCATGTTTCACAACATTTTAAGGTGTTTTTAGTTTATAGAAACCCTTCACTTCAGAGGCCATTTACTATATCCTGCGATGCTCTGATCGAAAATCCAAGAAATTTGCATTGTGCAACTTTTAATTTCCTTTCCAACGGTGAAAAATTAAGTCTCTAGCTCTTCTGGTTCAAAGTTATGGCCGTTTGAAATTTCACCCCTTTTTCGGCAAAACAAATTTTTTTCGTCAAAACAGCGCTCCAGAAGAACTTCAGAACGTTGTTCCAAGTGTCTCCAAGGGTCATTCAAGCACTCCAAAATGACTTCAGACGTTGTTCCAAGAGTCCTCAAGGGTCATCCAACACTCCAGATTGACTTCAGATGCTATTGCAAGCTCCCTGTACTTAGGATCACCATTTGGCATGTTTCACCAACATTTTAAGGTTTGTTTTAGTTTATAGAAACCCTTCACTTCAGAGGCCATTTACTATATCCTGCGATGCTCTGATCGAAAATCCAAGAAAATTTGCATTGTGCAACTTTAATTTCCTTTCCAACGGTGAAAAAATTAAGTCTCTAGCTCTTCTGGTTCAAAAGTTATGGCCGTTTGAAATTTCACCTTTTTTTCGGCAAAACAATTTTTTTTCGTCAAAACAAGCGCTCCAGAATGACTTCAGACGTTGTTCCAAGTGTCTCCAAGGGTCATTCAAGCACTCCAAAATGACTTCAGACGTTGTTCCAAGAGTCTCCAAGGGTCATCCAAACACTCCAGATTGACTTCAGATGCTATTGCAAGCTCCCCTGTACTTAGGATCACCATTTGGCATGTTTTCACCAACATTTTAGGTTTTTTTTAGTTTATAGAAACCCTTCACTTCAGAGGCCATTTACTATATCCTGCGATGCTCTGATCGAAAATCCAAGAAAATTTGCATTGTGCAACTTTTAATTTCCTTTCCATGAAAAAATTAAGTCTCTAGCTCTTCTGTTCAAAAGTTATGGCCGTTTGAAGTTTCACCTTTTTTCGGCAAAACAAATTTTTTTCGTCAAACAAGCGCTCCAGAATGACTTCAGACGTTGTTCCAAGTGTCTCCAAGGGTCATTCAAGCACTCCAAAATGACTTCAGACGTTGTTCCAAGAGTCTCCAAGGGTCATCCAAACACTCCAGATTGACTTCAGATGCTATTGCAAGCTCCCCTGTACTTAGGATCACCATTTGGCATGTTTCACCACCATTTTAAGGTTTGTTTTTAGTTTATAGAAACCCTTCACTTCAGAGGCCATTTACTATATCCTGCGATGCTCTGATCGAAAATCCAAGAAAATTTGCATTGTGCAACTTTTAATTTCCTTTCCAACGGTGAAAAATTAAGTCTCTAGCTCTTCTGGTTCAAAGTTTGGCCATTTGAAATTTCACATTTTTTTTTCGGCAAAACTAATTTTTTTCGTCAAACAAGCGCTCCAGAATGACTTCAGACGTTGTTCCAAGTGTCTCCAAGGGTCATCCAAGCACTCCAAATGACTTTAGACGTTGTTCCAAGAGTCTCCAAGGGTCATCCAACACTCCAGATTGACTTCAGATGCTATTGCAAGCTCTCCCTGTACTTAGGATCACCATTTGGCATGTTTCACCCAACATTTTAAGGTTTGTTTTAGTTTATAGAAACCCTTCACTTCAGAGGCCATTTACTATATCCTGCGATGCTCTGATCGAAAATCCAAGAAAATTGCACTGTGCAACTTTTAATTTCCTTTCCAACGGTGAAAAATTAAGTCTCTAGCTCTTCTGGTTCAAAAGTTATGGCCGTTTGAAATTTCACCTTTTTTCGGCAAAACAATTTTTTTTCGTCAAAACAAGCGCTCCAGAATGACTCGACGTTGTTCCAAGTGTCTCCAAGGGTCATTCAAGCACTCCGAATGACTTCAGACGTTGTTCCAAGAGTCTCCAAGGGTCATCCAAACACTCCAGATTGACTTCAGATGCTATTGCAAGCTCCCCTGTACTTAGGATCACCATTTGGCATGTTTCACCAACATTTTAAGGTTTGTTTTAGTTTATAGAAACCCTTCACTTCAGAGGCCATTTACTATATCCTGCGATGCTCTGATCGAAAATCCAAGAAATTTGCATTGTGCAACTTTTAATTTCCTTTCCAACGGTGAAAAAATTAAGTCTCTAGCTCTTCTGGTTCAAAAGTTATGGCCATTTGAAGTTTCACATTTTTTCGGCAAAACAAATTTTTTTCGTCAAAACAAGCGCTCCAGAATGACTTCACACGTTGTTCCAAGTGTCTCCAAGGGTCATCCAAGCACTCCAAATGACTTCAGACGTTGTTCCAAGAGTCTCCAAGGGTCATCCAAGCACTCCAGAATGACTTCAGATGCTATTGCAAGCTCCACTGTACTTAGGATCACCATTTGGCATGTTTTCACCAACATTTTAAGGTTTGTTTAGTGTATAGAAACCCTTCACTTCAGAGGCCATTTACTATATCCTGCGATGCTCTGATCGAAATCCAAGAAATTTGCATTGTGCAACTTTTAATTTCCTTTCCAACGGTGAAAAATTAAGTCTCTAGCTCTTCTGGTTCAAAAGTTATGGCCATTTGAAATTTCACCTTTTTTCGGCAAAACAAATTTTTTTCGTCAAAACAAGCACTCCAGAATGACTTCAGACGTTGTTCCAAGTGTCTCCAAGGGTCATCAAGCACTCCGAAATGACTTCAGACGTTGTTCCAAGTCTCCAGGGTCATCCAACACTCCAGATTGACTTCAGATGCTATTGCAAGCTCCCTGTACTTAGGATCACCATTTGGCATGTTCACCAACATTTTAAGGTTTGTTTTAGTTTATAGAAACCCTTCACTTCAGAGGCCATTTACTATATCCTGCGATGCTCTGATCGAAAATCCAAGAAAATTTGCATTGTGCAACTTTTAATTTCCTTTCCAACGGTGAAAAAATTAAGTCTCTAGCTCTTCTGGTTCAAAAGTTATGGCCGTTTGAAGTTTCCATTTTTTCGGCAAAACAAATTTTTTTTCGTCAAAACAGCGCTCCAGAATGACTTCACACGTTGTTTCAAGTGTCTCCAAGGGTCATCCAAGCACTCCAGAATGACTTCAGACGTTGTTCCAAGAGTCTCCAAGGGTCATCCAAACACTCCAGAATGACTTCAGATGCTATTGCAAGCTCCACTGTACTTAGGATCACCATTTGCATGTTTCACCAACTTTTAAGGTTTGTTTTTAGTTTATAGAAACCCTTCACTTCAGAGGCCATTTACTATCCTGCGATGCTCTGATCGAAAATCCAAGAAAATTTGCATTGTGCAACTTTTAATTTCCTTTCCAACGGTGAAAAAATTAAGTCTCTAGCTCTTCTGGTTTAAAAGTCATGGCCGTTTGAAATTTCCCCTTTTTTCGGCAAAACAAATTTTTTTCGTCAAAACAAGCACTCCAGAATGACTTCAGACGATGTTCCAAGTGTCTCCAAGGGTCATCCAAGCACTCCAGAATGACTTCAAACGTTGTTCCAAGTGTCTCCAAGGGTCATCCAAGCACTCCAGAATGACTTCAGACGTGTTCAAGAGTCTCCAAGGGTCATTCAGCACTCCAATGACTTCAGACGTTTCAAGAGTCTCCAAGGGTCATCCAAGCACTCCAGAATGACTTCAGATGCTATTGCAAGCTCCACTGTACTTAGGATCACCATTTGGCATGTTTCACCAACATTTTAAGGTTTGTTTTAGTTTATAGAAACCCTTCACTTCAGAGGCCATTTACTATATCCTGCGATGCTCTGATCGAAAATCCAAGAAATTTGCATTGTGCAACTTTTAATTTCCTTTCCACGGTGAAAAAATTAAGTCTCTAGCTCTTCTGGTTCAAAGTTATGCCATTTGAAGTTTCACATTTTTTCGGCAAAACAATTTTTTTCGTCAAACAAGCGCTCCAGAATGACTCCACACGTTTTTTCAAGTGTCTCCAAGGGTCATCAAGCACTCCAGAATGACTTTAGACGTTTGTTCCAAGAGTCTCCAAGGGTCATCCAAACCCTCCAGATTGACTTCAGACTTGTTCAAAGTGTCCTCAAGGGTCATCCATGCACTCCGAATGACTTCAGACGTTTCCAAGAGTCTCCAAGGTCATCCAAGTAACAATCCAGATGACTTTAGACGTTGTTCCAAGAGTCTCCAAGGGTCATCCAAGCACTCCAGAATGACTTCAGATGCTATTGCAAGCTCCACTGTACTTAGGATCACCATTTGGCATGTTTCACCAACATTTTAAGGTTTGTTTTAGTTTATAGAAACCCTTCACTTCAGAGGCCATTTACTATATCCTGCGATGCTCTGATCGAAAATCCAAGAAAATTTGCATTGTGCAACTTTTAATTTCCTTTCCAACGGTGAAAAAATTAAGTCTCTAGCTCTTCTGGTTCAAAAGTTATGGCCATTTGAAGTTTCACATTTTTTCGGCAAAACTAATTTTTTTCGTCAAAACAAGCGCTCCAGAATGACTTCAGACGTTGTTCCAAGTGTCTCCAAGGGTCATTCAAGCACTCCAAATGACTTCAGACGTTGTTCCAAGAGTCTCCAAGGGTCATCCAAGCACTCCAGAATGACTTCAGATGCTATTGCAAGCTCCACTGTACTTAGGATCACCATTTGGCATGTTTCACCAACATTTTAAGGTTTGTTTTAGTTTATAGAACCCTTCACTTCAGAGGCCATTTACTATATCCTGCGATGCTCTGATCGAAAATCCAAGAAAATTTGCATTGTGCAACTTTTAATTTCCTTTCCAACGGTGAAAAAATTAAGTCTCTAGCTCTTCTGGTTCAAAAGTTATGGCCATTTGAAGTTTCACATTTTTTCGGCAAAACTAATTTTTTTCGTCAAAACAAGCGCTCCAGAATGACTCCAGACGTTGTTTCAAGTGTCTCCAAGGGTCATCCAAGCACTCCAGAATGACTTTAGACGTTGTTCCAAGAGTCTCCAAGGGTCATCCAAGCACTCCAGAATGACTTCAGATGCTATTGCAAGCTCCACTGTACTTAGGATCACCATTTGGCATGTTTCACCAACATTTTAAGGTTTGTTTTAGTTTATAGAAACCCTTCACTTCAGAGGCCATTTACTATATCCTGCGATGCTCTGATCGAAAATCCAAGAAAATTTGCATTGTGCAACTTTTAATTTCCTTTCCAACGGTGAAAAAATTAAGTCTCTAGCTCTTCTGGTTCAAAAGTTATGGCCATTTGAAGTTTCACATTTTTTCGGCAAAAAATTTTTTTCGTCAAAACAAGCGCTCCAGAATGACTTCAGACGTTGTTCCAAGTGTCTCCAAGGGTCATTCAAGCACTCCAAATGACTTCAGACGTTGTTCCAAGAGTCTCCAAGGGTCATCCAAGCACTCCAGAATGACTTCAGATGCTATTGCAAGCTCCACTGTACTTAGGATCACCATTTGGCATGTTTCACCAACATTTTAAGGTTTGTTTTAGTTTATAGAAACCCTTCACTTCAGAGGCCATTTACTATATCCTGCGATGCTCTGATCGAAAATCCAAGAAAATTTGCATTGTGCAACTTTTAATTTCCTTTCCAACGGTGAAAAAATTAAGTCTCTAGCTCTTCTGGTTCAAAAGTTATGGCCATTTGAAGTTTCACATTTTTTCGGCAAAACAAATTTTTTTCGTCAAAACAAGCGCTCCAGAATGACTCCACACGTTGTTTCAAGTGTCTCCAAGGGTCATCCAAGCACTCCAGAATGACTTTAGACGTTGTTCCAAGAGTCTCCAAGGGTCATCCAAACACTCCAGAATGACTTCAGATGCTATTGCAAGCTCCACTGTACTTAGGATCACCATTTGGCATGTTTCACCAACATTTTAAGGTTTGTTTTAGTTTATAGAAACCCTTCACTTCAGAGGCCATTTACTATATCCTGCGATGCTCTGATCGAAAATCCAAGAAATTTGCATTGTGCAACTTTTAATTTCCTTTCCAACGGTGAAAAAATTAAGTCTCTAGCTCTTCTGGTTCAAAAGTTATGGCCGTTTGAAATTTCACCTTTTTTCGGCAAAACAAATTTTTTTCGTCAAAACAAGCGCTCCAGAATGACTTCAGACGTTGTTCCAAGTGTCTCCAAGGGTCATCCAAGTACTCCCAAATGACTTCAGACGTTGTTCCAAGTGTCTCCAAGGGTCATCCAAACACTCCAGAATGACTTCAGATGCTATTGCAAGCTCCCTGTACTTAGGATCACCATTTGGCATGTTTCACCAACATTTTAAGGTTTGTTTTAGTTTATAGAAACCCTTCACTTCAGAGGCCATTTACTATATCCTGCGATGCTCTGATCGAAAATCCAAGAAAATTTGCATTGTGCAACTTTTAATTTCCTTTCCAACGGTGAAAAAATTAAGTCTCTAGCTCTTCTGGTTCAAAAGTTATGGCCGTTTGAAATTTCACCTTTTTTCGGCAAAACAAATTTTTTTCGTCAAAACAAGCGCTCCAGAATGACTTCAGACGTTGTTCCAAGTGTCTCCAAGGGTCATTCAAGCACTCCGAAATGACTTCAGACGTTGTTCCAAGAGTCTCCAAGGGTCATCCAAACACTCCAGATTGACTTCAGATGCTATTGCAAGCTCCCCTGTACTTAGGATCACCATTTGGCATGTTTCACCAACATTTTAAGGTTTGTTTTAGTTTATAGAAACCCTTCACTTCAGAGGCCATTTACTATATCCTGCGATGCTCTGATCGAAAATCCAAGAAAATTTGCATTGTGCAACTTTTAATTTCCTTTCCAACGGTGAAAAAATTAAGTCTCTAGCTCTTCTGGTTCAAAAGTTATGGCCATTTGAAGTTTCACATTTTTTCGGCAAAACAAATTTTTTTCGTCAAAACAAGCGCTCCAGAATGACTCCACACGTTGTTTCAAGTGTCTCCAAGGGTCATCCAAGCACTCCAGAATGACTTCAGACGTTGTTCCAAGAGTCTCCAAGGGTCATCCAAACACTCCAGATTGACTTCAGATGCTATTGCAAGCTCCCCTGTACTTAGGATCACCATTTGGCATGTTTCACCAACATTTTAAGGTTTGTTTTAGTTTATAGAAACCCTTCACTTCAGAGGCCATTTACTATATCCTGCGATGCTCTGATCGAAAATCCAAGAAAATTTGCATTGTGCAACTTTTAATTTCCTTTCCAACGGTGAAAAAATTAAGTCTCTAGCTCTTCTGGTTCAAAAGTTATGGCCATTTGAAGTTTCACATTTTTTCGGCAAAACAAATTTTTTTCGTCAAAACAAGCGCTCCAGAATGACTCCACACGTTGTTTCAAGTGTCTCCAAGGGTCATCCAAGCACTCCAGAATGACTTTAGACGTTGTTCCAAGAGTCTCCAAGGGTCATCCAAACACTCCAGAATGACTTCAGATGCTATTGCAAGCTCCACTGTACTTAGGATCACCATTTGGCATGTTTCACCAACATTTTAAGGTTTGTTTTAGTTTATAGAAACCCTTCACTTCAGAGGCCATTTACTATATCCTGCGATGCTCTGATCGAAAATCCAAGAAATTTGCATTGTGCAACTTTTAATTTCCTTTCCAACGGTGAAAAAATTAAGTCTCTAGCTCTTCTGGTTCAAAAGTTATGGCCGTTTGAAATTTCACCTTTTTTCGGCAAAACAATTTTTTTCGTCAAAACAAGCACTCCAGAATGACTTCAGACGTTGTTCCAAGTGTCTCCAAGGGTCATCCAAGCACTCCAGAATGACTTCAGACGTTGTTCCAAGTGTCTCCAAGGGTCATCCAAGCACTCCAGAATGACTTTAGACGTTGTTCCAAGAGTCTCCAAGGGTCATTCAAGCACTCCAAAATGACTTCAGACGTTGTTCCAAGAGTCTCCAAGGGTCATCCAAGCACTCCAGAATGACTTCAGATGCTATTGCAAGCTCCACTGTACTTAGGATCACCATTTGGCATGTTTCACCAACATTTTAAGGTTTGTTTTAGTTTATAGAAACCGTTCACTTCAGAGGCCATTTACTATATCCTGCGATGCTCTGATCGAAAATCCAAGAAATTTGCATTGTGCAACTTTTAATTTCCTTTCCAACGGTGAAAAAATTAAGTCTCTAGCTCTTCTGGTTCAAAAGTTATGGCCATTTGAAGTTTCACATTTTTTCGGCAAAACAAATTTTTTTCGTCAAAACAAGCGCTCCAGAATGACTCCACACGTTGTTTCAAGTGTCTCCAAGGGTCATCCAAGCACTCCAGAATGACTTTAGACGTTGTTCCAAGAGTCTCCAAGGGTCATCCAAAAACTCCAGATTGACTTCAGACGTTGTTCAAAGTGTCCCCAAGGGTCATCCATGCACTCCAGAATGACTTCAGACGTTGTTCCAAGAGTCTCCAAGGGTCATCCATGCACTCCAGATTGACTTTAGACGTTGTTCCAAGAGTCTCCAAGGGTCATCCAAGCACTCCAGAATGACTTCAGATGCTATTGCAAGCTCCACTGTACTTAGGATCACCATTTGGCATGTTTCACCAACATTTTAAGGTTTGTTTTAGTTTATAGAAACCCTTCACTTCAGAGGCCATTTACTATATCCTGCGATGCTCTGATCGAAAATCCAAGGAAATTTGCATTGTGCAACTTTTAATTTCCTTTCCAACGGTGAAAAAATTAAGTCTCTAGCTCTTCTGGTTCAAAAGTTATGGCCATTTGAAGTTTCACATTTTTTCGGCAAAACTAATTTTTTTCGTCAAAACAAGCGCTCCAGAATGACTCCACACGTTGTTTCAAGTGTCTCCAAGGGTCATCCAAGCACTCCAGAATGACTTTAGACGTTGTTCCAAGAGTCTCCAAGGGTCATCCAAACACTCCAGATTGACTTCAGACGTTGTTCAAAGTGTCCTCAAGGGTCATCCATGCACTCCAGAATGACTTCAGACGTTGTTCCAAGAGTCTCCAAGGGTCATCCAAGCACTCCAGAATGACTTTAGACGTTGTTCCAAGAGTCTCCAAGGGTCATCCAAGCACTCCAGAATGACTTCAGATGCTATTGCAAGCTCCACTGTACTTAGGATCACCATTTGGCATGTTTCACCAACATTTTAAGGTTTGTTTTAGTTTATAGAAACCCTTCACTTCAGAGGCCATTTACTATATCCTGCGATGCTCTGATCGAAAATCCAAGAAAATTTGCATTGTGCAACTTTTAATTTCCTTTCCAACGGTGAAAAAATTAAGTCTCTAGCTCTTCTGGTTCAAAAGTTATGGCCATTTGAAGTTTCACATTTTTTCGGCAAAACTAATTTTTTTCGTCAAAACAAGCGCTCCAGAATGACTTCAGACGTTGTTCCAAGTGTCTCCAAGGGTCATTCAAGCACTCCAAAATGACTTCAGACGTTGTTCCAAGAGTCTCCAAGGGTCATCCAAGCACTCCAGAATGACTTCAGATGCTATTGCAAGCTCCACTGTACTTAGGATCACCATTTGGCATGTTTCACCAACATTTTAAGGTTTGTTTTAGTTTATAGAAACCCTTCACTTCAGAGGCCATTTACTATATCCTGCGATGCTCTGATCGAAAATCCAAGAAAATTTGCATTGTGCAACTTTTAATTTCCTTTCCAACGGTGAAAAAATTAAGTCTCTAGCTCTTCTGGTTCAAAAGTTATGGCCGTTTGAAATTTCACCTTTTTTCGGCAAAACAAATTTTTTTCGTCAAAACAAGCGCTCCAGAATGACTTCAGACGTTGTTCCAAGTGTCTCCAAGGGTCATTCAAGCACTCCAAAATGACTTCAGACGTTGTTCCAAGAGTCTCCAAGGGTCATCCAAGCACTCCAGAATGACTTCAGATGCTATTGCAAGCTCCACTGTACTTAGGATCACCATTTGGCATGTTTCACCAACATTTTAAGGTTTGTTTTAGTTTATAGAAACCCTTCACTTCAGAGGCCATTTACTATATCCTGCGATGCTCTGATCGAAAATCCAAGAAATTTGCATTGTGCAACTTTTAATTTCCTTTCCAACGGTGAAAAAATTAAGTCTCTAGCTCTTCTGGTTCAAAAGTTATGGCCATTTGAAGTTTCACATTTTTTCGGCAAAACTAATTTTTTTCGTCAAAACAAGCGCTCCAGAATGACTTCAGACGTTGTTCCAAGTGTCTCCAAGGGTCATTCAAGCACTCCAAAATGACTTCAGACGTTGTTCCAAGAGTCTCCAAGGGTCATCCAAGCACTCCAGAATGACTTCAGATGCTATTGCAAGCTCCACTGTACTTAGGATCACCATTTGGCATGTTTCACCAACATTTTAAGGTTTGTTTTAGTTTATAGAAACCCTTCACTTCAGAGGCCATTTACTATATCCTGCGATGCTCTGATCGAAAATCCAAGAAAATTTGCATTGTGCAACTTTTAATTTCCTTTCCAACGGTGAAAAAATTAAGTCTCTAGCTCTTCTGGTTCAAAAGTTATGGCCATTTGAAGTTTCACATTTTTTCGGCAAAACTAATTTTTTTCGTCAAAACAAGCGCTCCAGAATGACTTCAGACGTTGTTCCAAGTGTCTCCAAGGGTCATTCAAGCACTCCAAATGACTTCAGACGTTGTTCCAAGAGTCTCCAAGGGTCATCCAAGCACTCCAGAATGACTTCAGATGCTATTGCAAGCTCCACTGTACTTAGGATCACCATTTGGCATGTTTCACCAACATTTTAAGGTTTGTTTTAGTTTATAGAAACCCTTCACTTCAGAGGCCATTTACTATATCCTGCGATGCTCTGATCGAAAATCCAAGAAAATTTGCATTGTGCAACTTTTAATTTCCTTTCCAACGGTGAAAAAATTAAGTCTCTAGCTCTTCTGGTTCAAAAGTTATGGCCGTTTGAAGTTTCACCTTTTTTCGGCAAAACAAATTTTTTTCGTCAAAACAAGCGCTCCAGAATGACTTCAGACGTTGTTCCAAGTGTCTCCAAGGGTCATTCAAGCACTCCAAAATGACTTCAGACGTTGTTCCAAGAGTCTCCAAGGGTCATCCAAGCACTCCAGAATGACTTCAGATGCTATTGCAAGCTCCACTGTACTTAGGATCACCATTTGGCATGTTTCACCAACATTTTAAGGTTTGTTTTAGTTTATAGAAACCCTTCACTTCAGAGGCCATTTACTATATCCTGCGATGCTCTGATCGAAAATCCAAGAAAATTTGCATTGTGCAACTTTTAATTTCCTTTCCAACGGTGAAAAAATTAAGTCTCTAGCTCTTCTGGTTCAAAAGTTATGGCCGTTTGAAATTTCACCTTTTTTCGGCAAAACAAATTTTTTTCGTCAAAACAAGCGCTCCAGAATGACTTCAGACGTTGTTCCAAGTGTCTCCAAGGGTCATTCAAGCACTCCAAAATGACTTCAGACGTTGTTCCAAGAGTCTCCAAGGGTCATCCAAACACTCCAGATTGACTTCAGATGCTATTGCAAGCTCCCTGTACTTAGGATCACCATTTGGCATGTTTCACCAACATTTTAAGGTTTGTTTTAGTTTATAGAAACCCTTCACTTCAGAGGCCATTTACTATATCCTGCGATGCTCTGATCGAAAATCCAAGAAAATTTGCATTGTGCAACTTTTAATTTCCTTTCCAACGGTGAAAAAATTAAGTCTCTAGCTCTTCTGGTTCAAAAGTTATGGCCATTTGAAATTTCACTTTTTTCGGCAAAACAAATTTTTTTCGTCAAAACAAGCGCTCCAGAATGACTTCAGACGTTGTTCCAAGTGTCTCCAAGGGTCATTCAAGCACTCCAAAATGACTTCAGACGTTGTTCCAAGAGTCTCAAGGGTCATCCAAACACTCCAGATTGACTTCAGATGCTATTGCAAGCTCCCTGTACTTAGGATCACCATTTGGCATGTTTCACCAACATTTTAAGGTTTGTTTTAGTTTATAGAAACCCTTCACTTCAGAGGCCATTTACTATATCCTGCGATGCTCTGATCGAAAATCCAAGAAAATTTGCATTGTGCAACTTTTAATTTCCTTTCCAACGGTGAAAAAATTAAGTCTCTAGCTCTTCTGGTTCAAAAGTTATGGCCGTTTGAAATTTCACCTTTTTTCGGCAAAACAAATTTTTTTCGTCAAAACAAGCGCTCCAGAATGACTTCAGACGTTGTTCCAAGTGTCTCCAAGGGTCATTCAAGCACTCCAAAATGACTTCAGACGTTGTTCCAAGAGTCTCCAAGGGTCATCCAAACACTCCAGATTGACTTCAGATGCTATTGCAAGCTCCCCTGTACTTAGGATCACCATTTGGCATGTTTCACCAACATTTTAAGGTTTGTTTTAGTTTATAGAAACCCTTCACTTCAGAGGCCATTTACTATATCCTGCGATGCTCTGATCGAAAATCCAAGAAATTTGCATTGTGCAACTTTTAATTTCCTTTCCAACGGTGAAAAATTAAGTCTCTAGCTCTTCTGGTTCAAAAGTTATGGCCATTTGAAGTTTCACATTTTTTCGGCAAAACTAATTTTTTTCGTCAAAACAAGCGCTCCAGAATGACTTCAGACGTTGTTCCAAGTGTCTCCAAGGGTCATTCAAGCACTCCAAAATGACTTCAGACGTTGTTCCAAGAGTCTCCAAGGGTCATCCAAGCACTCCAGATGACTTCAGATGCTATTGCAAGCTCCACTGTACTTAGGATCACCATTTGGCATGTTTCACCAACATTTTAAGGTTTGTTTTAGTTTATAGAAACCCTTCACTTCAGAGGCCATTTACTATATCCTGCGATGCTCTGATCGAAAATCCAAGAAAATTTGCATTGTGCAACTTTTAATTTCCTTTCCAACGGTGAAAAAATTAAGTCTCTAGCTCTTCTGGTTCAAAAGTTATGGCCGTTTGAAATTTCACCTTTTTTCGGCAAAACAAATTTTTTTCGTCAAAACAAGCGCTCCAGAATGACTTCAGACGTTGTTCCAAGTGTCTCCAAGGGTCATTCAAGCACTCCGAAATGACTTCAGACGTTGTTCCAAGAGTCTCCAAGGGTCATCCAAACACTCCAGATTGACTTCAGATGCTATTGCAAGCTCCCCTGTACTTAGGATCACCATTTGGCATGTTTCACCAACATTTTAAGGTTTGTTTTAGTTTATAGAAACCCTTCACTTCAGAGGCCATTTACTATATCCTGCGATGCTCTGATCGAAAATCCAAGAAAATTTGCATTGTGCAACTTTTAATTTCCTTTCCAACGGTGAAAAAATTAAGTCTCTAGCTCTTCTGGTTCAAAAGTTATGGCCATTTGAAGTTTCACATTTTTTCGGCAAAACAAATTTTTTTCGTCAAAACAAGCGCTCCAGAATGACTTCAGACGTTGTTCCAAGTGTCTCCAAGGGTCATTCAAGCACTCCAAAATGACTTCAGACGTTGTTCCAAGAGTCTCCAAGGGTCATCCAAGCACTCCAGAATGACTTCAGATGCTATTGCAAGCTCCACTGTACTTAGGATCACCATTTGGCATGTTTCACCAACATTTTAAGGTTTGTTTTAGTTTATAGAAACCCTTCACTTCAGAGGCCATTTACTATATCCTGCGATGCTCTGATCGAAAATCCAAGAAAATTTGCATTGTGCAACTTTTAATTTCCTTTCCAACGGTGAAAAATTAAGTCTCTAGCTCTTCTGGTTCAAAAGTTATGGCCGTTTGAAATTTCACATTTTTTCGGCAAAACAAATTTTTTTCGTCAAAACAAGCGCTCCAGAATGACTTCAGACGTTGTTCCAAGTGTCTCCAAGGGTCATTCAAGCACTCCAAAATGACTTCAGACGTTGTTCCAAGAGTCCTCAAGGGTCATCCAAACACTCCAGATTGACTTCAGATGCTATTGCAAGCTCCCCTGTACTTAGGATCACCATTTGGCATGTTTCACCAACATTTTAAGGTTTGTTTTAGTTTATAGAAACCCTTCACTTCAGAGGCCATTTACTATATCCTGCGATGCTCTGATCGAAAATCCAAGAAATTTGCATTGTGCAACTTTTAATTTCCTTTCCAACGGTGAAAAAATTAAGTCTCTAGCTCTTCTGGTTCAAAAGTTATGGCCATTTGAAGTTTCACATTTTTTCGGCAAAACAAATTTTTTTCGTCAAAACAAGCGCTCCAGAATGACTCCACACGTTGTTTCAAGTGTCTCCAAGGGTCATCCAAGCACTCCAGAATGACTTTAGACGTTGTTCCAAGAGTCTCCAAGGGTCATCCAAACACTCCAGATTGACTTCAGACGTTGTTCAAAGTGTCCTCAAGGGTCATCCATGCACTCCAGAATGACTTCAGACGTTGTTCCAAGAGTCTCCAAGGGTCATCCAAGCACTCCAGAATGACTTAGACGTTGTTCCAAGAGTCTCCAAGGGTCATCCAAGCACTCCAGAATGACTTCAGATGCTATTGCAAGCTCCACTGTACTTAGGATCACCATTTGGCATGTTTCACCAACATTTTAAGGTTTGTTTTAGTTTATAGAAACCCTTCACTTCAGAGGCCATTTACTATATCCTGCGATGCTCTGATCGAAAATCCAAGAAAATTTGCATTGTGCAACTTTTAATTTCCTTTCCAACGGTGAAAAAATTAAGTCTCTAGCTCTTCTGGTTCAAAAGTTATGGCCATTTGAAGTTTCACATTTTTTCGGCAAAACTAATTTTTTTCGTCAAAACAAGCGCTCCAGAATGACTCCACACGTTGTTTCAAGTGTCTCCAAGGGTCATCCATGCACTCCAGAATGACTTCAGACGTTGTTCCAAGAGTCTCCAAGGGTCATCCATGCACTCCAGATGACTTTAGACGTTGTTCCAAGAGTCTCCAAGGGTCATCCAAGCACTCCAGAATGACTTCAGATGCTATTGCAAGCTCCACTGTACTTAGGATCACCATTTGGCATGTTTCACCAACATTTTAAGGTTTGTTTTAGTTTATAGAAACCCTTCACTTCAGAGGCCATTTACTATATCCTGCGATGCTCTGATCGAAAATCCAAGGAAATTTGCATTGTGCAACTTTTAATTTCCTTTCCAACGGTGAAAAAATTAAGTCTCTAGCTCTTCTGGTTCAAAAGTTATGGCCATTTGAAGTTTCACATTTTTTCGGCAAAACAATTTTTTTCGTCAAAACAAGCGCTCCAGAATGACTCCACACGTTGTTTCAAGTGTCTCCAAGGGTCATCCAAGCACTCCAGAATGACTTAGACGTTGTTCCAAGAGTCTCCAAGGGTCATCCAAGCACTCCAGAATGACTTCAGATGCTATTGCAAGCTCCACTGTACTTAGGATCACCATTTGGCATGTTTCACCAACATTTTAAGGTTTGTTTTAGTTTATAGAAACCCTTCACTTCAGAGGCCATTTACTATATCCTGCGATGCTCTGATCGAAAATCCAAGAAAATTTGCATTGTGCAACTTTTAATTTCCTTTCCAACGGTGAAAAAATTAAGTCTCTAGCTCTTCTGGTTCAAAAGTTATGGCCATTTGAAGTTTCACATTTTTTCGGCAAAACTAATTTTTTTCGTCAAAACAAGCGCTCCAGAATGACTTCAGACGTTGTTCCAAGTGTCTCCAAGGGTCATTCAAGCACTCCAAAATGACTTCAGACGTTGTTCCAAGAGTCTCCAAGGGTCATCCAAACACTCCAGAATGACTTCAGATGCTATTGCAAGCTCCACTGTACTTAGGATCACCATTTGGCATGTTTCACCAACATTTTAAGGTTTGTTTTAGTTTATAGAAACCCTTCACTTCAGAGGCCATTTACTATATCCTGCGATGCTCTGATCGAAAATCCAAGAAAATTTGCATTGTGCAACTTTTAATTTCCTTTCCAACGGTGAAAAAATTAAGTCTCTAGCTCTTCTGGTTCAAAAGTTATGGCCATTTGAAGTTTCACATTTTTTCGGCAAAACTAATTTTTTTCGTCAAAACAAGCGCTCCAGAATGACTTCAGACGTTGTTCCAAGTGTCTCCAAGGGTCATTCAAGCACTCCAAAATGACTTCAGACGTTGTTCCAAGAGTCTCCAAGGGTCATCCAAACACTCCAGATTGACTTCAGATGCTATTGCAAGCTCCACTGTACTTAGGATCACCATTTGGCATGTTTCACCAACATTTTAAGGTTTGTTTTAGTTTATAGAAACCCTTCACTTCAGAGGCCATTTACTATATCCTGCGATGCTCTGATCGAAAATCCAAGAAAATTTGCATTGTGCAACTTTTAATTTCCTTTCCAACGGTGAAAAAATTAAGTCTCTAGCTCTTCTGGTTCAAAAGTTATGGCCATTTGAAGTTTCACATTTTTTCGGCAAAACAAATTTTTTTCGTCAAAACAAGCGCTCCAGAATGACTTCAGACGTTGTTCCAAGTGTCTCCAAGGGTCATTCAAGCACTCCAAATGACTTCAGACGTTGTTCCAAGAGTCTCCAAGGGTCATCCAAGCACTCCAGAATGACTTCAGATGCTATTGCAAGCTCCACTGTACTTAGGATCACCATTTGGCATGTTTCACCAACATTTTAAGGTTTGTTTTAGTTTATAGAAACCCTTCACTTCAGAGGCCATTTACTATATCCTGCGATGCTCTGATCGAAAATCCAAGAAAATTTGCATTGTGCAACTTTTAATTTCCTTTCCAACGGTGAAAAATTAAGTCTCTAGCTCTTCTGGTTCAAAAGTTATGGCCGTTTGAAATTTCACCTTTTTTCGGCAAAACAAATTTTTTTCGTCAAAACAAGCGCTCCAGAATGACTTCAGACGTTGTTCCAAGTGTCTCCAAGGGTCATTCAAGCACTCCAAATGACTTCAGACGTTGTTCCAAGAGTCCTCAAGGGTCATCCAAACACTCCAGATTGACTTCAGATGCTATTGCAAGCTCCCCTGTACTTAGGATCACCATTTGGCATGTTTCACCAACATTTTAAGGTTTGTTTTAGTTTATAGAAACCCTTCACTTCAGAGGCCATTTACTATATCCTGCGATGCTCTGATCGAAAATCCAAGAAAATTTGCATTGTGCAACTTTTAATTTCCTTTCCAACGGTGAAAAAATTAAGTCTCTAGCTCTTCTGGTTCAAAAGTTATGGCCGTTTGAAATTTCACCTTTTTTCGGCAAAACAAATTTTTTTCGTCAAAACAAGCGCTCCAGAATGACTTCAGACGTTGTTCCAAGTGTCTCCAAGGGTCATTCAAGCACTCCAAATGACTTCAGACGTTGTTCCAAGAGTCTCCAAGGGTCATCCAAGCACTCCAGATGACTTTAGACGTTGTTCCAAGAGTCTCCAAGGGTCATCCAAGCACTCCAGAATGACTTCAGATGCTATTGCAAGCTCCACTGTACTTAGGATCACCATTTGGCATGTTTCACCAACATTTTAAGGTTTGTTTTAGTTTATAGAAACCCTTCACTTCAGAGGCCATTTACTATATCCTGCGATGCTCTGATCGAAAATCCAAGAAAATTTGCATTGTGCAACTTTTAATTTCCTTTCCAACGGTGAAAAAATTAAGTCTCTAGCTCTTCTGGTTCAAAAGTTATGGCCATTTGAAGTTTCACATTTTTTCGGCAAAACTAATTTTTTTCGTCAAAACAAGCGCTCCAGAATGACTCCACACGTTGTTTCAAGTGTCTCCAAGGGTCATCCAAGCACTCCAGAATGACTTCAGACGTTGTTCCAAGAGTCTCCAAGGGTCATCCAAGCACTCCAGATTGACTTCAGACGTTGTTCCAAGAGTCTCCAAGGGTCATCCAAGCACTCCAGAATGACTTCAGATGCTATTGCAAGCTCCACTGTACTTAGGATCACCATTTGGCATGTTTCACCAACATTTTAAGGTTTGTTTTAGTTTATAGAAACCCTTCACTTCAGAGGCCATTTACTATATCCTGCGATGCTCTGATCGAAAATCCAAGAAATTTGCATTGTGCAACTTTTAATTTCCTTTCCAACGGTGAAAAAATTAAGTCTCTAGCTCTTCTGGTTCAAAAGTTATGGCCATTTGAAGTTTCACATTTTTTCGGCAAAACTAATTTTTTTCGTCAAAACAAGCGCTCCAGAATGACTCCAGACGTTGTTTCAAGTGTCTCCAAGGGTCATCCAAGCACTCCAGAATGACTTCAGACGTTGTTCCAAGAGTCTCCAAGGGTCATCCAAGCACTCCAGAATGACTTCAGATGCTATTGCAAGCTCCACTGTACTTAGGATCACCATTTGGCATGTTTCACCAACATTTTAAGGTTTGTTTTAGTTTATAGAAACCCTTCACTTCAGAGGCCATTTACTATATCCTGCGATGCTCTGATCGAAAATCCAAAAATTTGCATTGTGCAACTTTTAATTTCCTTTCCAACGGTGAAAAAATTAAGTCTCTAGCTCTTCTGGTTCAAAAGTTATGGCCATTTGAAGTTTCACATTTTTTCGGCAAAACTAATTTTTTTCGTCAAAACAAGCGCTCCAGAATGACTTCAGACGTTGTTCCAAGTGTCTCCAAGGGTCATTCAAGCACTCCAAAATGACTTCAGACGTTGTTCCAAGAGTCTCCAAGGGTCATCCAAACACTCCAGATTGACTTCAGATGCTATTGCAAGCTCCCCTGTACTTAGGATCACCATTTGGCATGTTTCACCAACATTTTAAGGTTTGTTTTAGTTTATAGAAACCCTTCACTTCAGAGGCCATTTACTATATCCTGCGATGCTCTGATCGAAAATCCAAGAAAATTTGCATTGTGCAACTTTTAATTTCCTTTCCAACGGTGAAAAAATTAAGTCTCTAGCTCTTCTGGTTCAAAAGTTATGGCCATTTGAAGTTTCACATTTTTTCGGCAAAACTAATTTTTTTCGTCAAAACAAGCGCTCCAGAATGACTTCAGACGTTGTTCCAAGTGTCTCCAAGGGTCATTCAAGCACTCCAAAATGACTTCAGACGTTGTTCCAAGAGTCTCCAAGGGTCATCCAAGCACTCCAGAATGACTTCAGATGCTATTGCAAGCTCCACTGTACTTAGGATCACCATTTGGCATGTTTCACCAACATTTTAAGGTTTGTTTTAGTTTATAGAAACCCTTCACTTCAGAGGCCATTTACTATATCCTGCGATGCTCTGATCGAAAATCCAAGAAAATTTGCATTGTGCAACTTTTAATTTCCTTTCCAACGGTGAAAAAATTAAGTCTCTAGCTCTTCTGGTTCAAAAGTTATGGCCATTTGAATTTCACTTTTTTCGGCAAAACAAATTTTTTTCGTCAAAACAAGCGCTCCAGAATGACTTCAGACGTTGTTCCAAGTGTCTCCAAGGGTCATTCAAGCACTCCAAAATGACTTCAGACGTTGTTCCAAGAGTCTCCAAGGGTCATCCAAACACTCCAGATTGACTTCAGATGCTATTGCAAGCTCCCTGTACTTAGGATCACCATTTGGCATGTTTCACCAACATTTTAAGGTTTGTTTTAGTTTATAGAAACCCTTCACTTCAGAGGCCATTTACTATATCCTGCGATGCTCTGATCGAAAATCCAAGAAAATTTGCATTGTGCAACTTTTAATTTCCTTTCCAACGGTGAAAAAATTAAGTCTCTAGCTCTTCTGGTTCAAAAGTTATGGCCATTTGAAGTTTCACATTTTTTCGGCAAAACTAATTTTTTTCGTCAAAACAAGCGCTCCAGAATGACTTCAGACGTTGTTCCAAGTGTCTCCAAGGGTCATTCAAGCACTCCAAAATGACTTCAGACGTTGTTCCAAGAGTCTCCAAGGGTCATCCAAGCACTCCAGAATGACTTCAGATGCTATTGCAAGCTCCACTGTACTTAGGATCACCATTTGGCATGTTTCACCAACATTTTAAGGTTTGTTTTAGTTTATAGAAACCCTTCACTTCAGAGGCCATTTACTATATCCTGCGATGCTCTGATCGAAAATCCAAGAAAATTTGCATTGTGCAACTTTTAATTTCCTTTCCAACGGTGAAAAAATTAAGTCTCTAGCTCTTCTGGTTCAAAAGTTATGGCCGTTTGAAATTTCACATTTTTTCGGCAAAACAAATTTTTTTCGTCAAAACAAGCGCTCCAGAATGACTTCAGACGTTGTTCCAAGTGTCTCCAAGGGTCATTCAAGCACTCCGAAATGACTTCAGACGTTGTTCCAAGAGTCTCCAAGGGTCATCCAAACACTCCAGATTGACTTCAGATGCTATTGCAAGCTCCCCTGTACTTAGGATCACCATTTGGCATGTTTCACCAACATTTTAAGGTTTGTTTTAGTTTATAGAAACCCTTCACTTCAGAGGCCATTTACTATATCCTGCGATGCTCTGATCGAAAATCCAAGAAATTTGCATTGTGCAACTTTTAATTTCCTTTCCAACGGTGAAAAAATTAAGTCTCTAGCTCTTCTGGTTCAAAAGTTATGGCCATTTGAAGTTTCACATTTTTTCGGCAAAACAATTTTTTTCGTCAAAACAAGCGCTCCAGAATGACTCCACACGTTGTTTCAAGTGTCTCCAAGGGTCATCCAAGCACTCCAGAATGACTTCAGACGTTGTTCCAAGAGTCTCCAAGGGTCATCCAAACACTCCAGATTGACTTTAGACGTTGTTCCAAGAGTCTCCAAGGGTCATCCAAGCACTCCAGAATGACTTCAGATGCTATTGCAAGCTCCACTGTACTTAGGATCACCATTTGGCATGTTTCACCAACATTTTAAGGTTTGTTTTAGTTTATAGAAACCCTTCACTTCAGAGGCCATTTACTATATCCTGCGATGCTCTGATCGAAAATCCAAGGAAATTTGCATTGTGCAACTTTTAATTTCCTTTCCAACGGTGAAAAAATTAAGTCTCTAGCTCTTCTGGTTCAAAAGTTATGGCCATTTGAAGTTTCACATTTTTTCGGCAAAACTAATTTTTTTCGTCAAAACAAGCGCTCCAGAATGACTCCACACGTTGTTTCAAGTGTCTCCAAGGGTCATCCAAGCACTCCAGAATGACTTCAGACGTTGTTCCAAGAGTCTCCAAGGGTCATCCATGCACTCCAGATTGACTTTAGACGTTGTTCCAAGAGTCTCCAAGGGTCATCCAAGCACTCCAGAATGACTTCAGATGCTATTGCAAGCTCCACTGTACTTAGGATCACCATTTGGCATGTTTCACCAACATTTTAAGGTTTGTTTTAGTTTATAGAAACCCTTCACTTCAGAGGCCATTTACTATATCCTGCGATGCTCTGATCGAAAATCCAAGAAAATTTGCATTGTGCAACTTTTAATTTCCTTTCCAACGGTGAAAAAATTAAGTCTCTAGCTCTTCTGGTTCAAAAGTTATGGCCATTTGAAGTTTCACATTTTTTCGGCAAAACAATTTTTTTCGTCAAAACAAGCGCTCCAGAATGACTTCAGACGTTGTTCCAAGTGTCTCCAAGGGTCATTCAAGCACTCCAAATGACTTCAGACGTTGTTCCAAGAGTCTCCAAGGGTCATCCAAACACTCCAGATTGACTTCAGATGCTATTGCAAGCTCCCCTGTACTTAGGATCACCATTTGGCATGTTTCACCAACATTTTAAGGTTTGTTTTAGTTTATAGAAACCCTTCACTTCAGAGGCCATTTACTATATCCTGCGATGCTCTGATCGAAAATCCAAGAAAATTTGCATTGTGCAACTTTTAATTTCCTTTCCAACGGTGAAAAAATTAAGTCTCTAGCTCTTCTGGTTCAAAAGTTATGGCCATTTGAAGTTTCACATTTTTTCGGCAAAACTAATTTTTTTCGTCAAAACAAGCGCTCCAGAATGACTTCAGACGTTGTTCCAAGTGTCTCCAAGGGTCATTCAAGCACTCCAAAATGACTTCAGACGTTGTTCCAAGAGTCTCCAAGGGTCATCCAAGCACTCCAGAATGACTTCAGATGCTATTGCAAGCTCCACTGTACTTAGGATCACCATTTGGCATGTTTCACCAACATTTTAAGGTTTGTTTTAGTTTATAGAAACCCTTCACTTCAGAGGCCATTTACTATATCCTGCGATGCTCTGATCGAAAATCCAAGAAAATTTGCATTGTGCAACTTTTAATTTCCTTTCCAACGGTGAAAAATTAAGTCTCTAGCTCTTCTGGTTCAAAAGTTATGGCCGTTTGAAATTTCACATTTTTTCGGCAAAACAAATTTTTTTCGTCAAAACAAGCGCTCCAGAATGACTTCAGACGTTGTTCCAAGTGTCTCCAAGGGTCATTCAAGCACTCCAAATGACTTCAGACGTTGTTCCAAGAGTCTCCAAGGGTCATCCAAGCACTCCAGAATGACTTCAGATGCTATTGCAAGCTCCACTGTACTTAGGATCACCATTTGGCATGTTTCACCAACATTTTAAGGTTTGTTTTAGTTTATAGAAACCCTTCACTTCAGAGGCCATTTACTATATCCTGCGATGCTCTGATCGAAAATCCAAGAAAATTTGCATTGTGCAACTTTTAATTTCCTTTCCAACGGTGAAAAATTAAGTCTCTAGCTCTTCTGGTTCAAAAGTTATGGCCGTTTGAAATTTCACCTTTTTTCGGCAAAACAAATTTTTTTCGTCAAAACAAGCGCTCCAGAATGACTTCAGACGTTGTTCCAAGTGTCTCCAAGGGTCATTCAAGCACTCCGAAATGACTTCAGACGTTGTTCCAAGAGTCTCCAAGGGTCATCCAAACACTCCAGATTGACTTCAGATGCTATTGCAAGCTCCCCTGTACTTAGGATCACCATTTGGCATGTTTCACCAACATTTTAAGGTTTGTTTTAGTTTATAGAAACCCTTCACTTCAGAGGCCATTTACTATATCCTGCGATGCTCTGATCGAAAATCCAAGAAAATTTGCATTGTGCAACTTTTAATTTCCTTTCCAACGGTGAAAAAATTAAGTCTCTAGCTCTTCTGGTTCAAAAGTTATGGCCATTTGAAGTTTCACATTTTTTCGGCAAAACAAATTTTTTTCGTCAAAACAAGCGCTCCAGAATGACTTCAGACGTTGTTCCAAGTGTCTCCAAGGGTCATTCAAGCACTCCGAAATGACTTCAGACGTTGTTCCAAGAGTCTCCAAGGGTCATCCAAACACTCCAGATTGACTTCAGATGCTATTGCAAGCTCCCTGTACTTAGGATCACCATTTGGCATGTTTCACCAACATTTTAAGGTTTGTTTTAGTTTATAGAAACCCTTCACTTCAGAGGCCATTTACTATATCCTGCGATGCTCTGATCGAAAATCCAAGAAAATTTGCATTGTGCAACTTTTAATTTCCTTTCCAACGGTGAAAAAATTAAGTCTCTAGCTCTTCTGGTTCAAAAGTTATGGCCATTTGAAGTTTCACATTTTTTCGGCAAAACAAATTTTTTTCGTCAAAACAAGCGCTCCAGAATGACTTCAGACGTTGTTCCAAGTGTCTCCAAGGGTCATTCAAGCACTCCAAAATGACTTCAGACGTTGTTCCAAGAGTCTCCAAGGGTCATCCAAGCACTCCAGAATGACTTCAGATGCTATTGCAAGCTCCACTGTACTTAGGATCACCATTTGGCATGTTTCACCAACATTTTAAGGTTTGTTTTAGTTTATAGAAACCCTTCACTTCAGAGGCCATTTACTATATCCTGCGATGCTCTGATCGAAAATCCAAGAAAATTTGCATTGTGCAACTTTTAATTTCCTTTCCAACGGTGAAAAATTAAGTCTCTAGCTCTTCTGGTTCAAAAGTTATGGCCGTTTGAAATTTCACCTTTTTCGGCAAAACAAATTTTTTTCGTCAAAACAAGCGCTCCAGAATGACTTCAGACGTTGTTCCAAGTGTCTCCAAGGGTCATTCAAGCACTCCAAAATGACTTCAGACGTTGTTCCAAGAGTCTCCAAGGGTCATCCAAACACTCCAGATTGACTTCAGATGCTATTGCAAGCTCCCCTGTACTTAGGATCACCATTTGGCATGTTTCACCAACATTTTAAGGTTTGTTTTAGTTTATAGAAACCCTTCACTTCAGAGGCCATTTACTATATCCTGCGATGCTCTGATCGAAAATCCAAGAAAATTTGCATTGTGCAACTTTTAATTTCCTTTCCAACGGTGAAAAAATTAAGTCTCTAGCTCTTCTGGTTCAAAAGTTATGGCCGTTTGAATTTCACTTTTTTCGGCAAAACAAATTTTTTTCGTCAAAACAAGCGCTCCAGAATGACTCAGACGTTGTTCCAAGTGTCTCCAAGGGTCATTCAAGCACTCCGAAATGACTTAGACGTTGTTCCAAGAGTCTCCAAGGGTCATCCAAACACTCCAGATTGACTTCAGATGCTATTGCAAGCTCCCCTGTACTTAGGATCACCATTTGGCATGTTTCACCAACATTTTAAGGTTTGTTTTAGTTTATAGAAACCCTTCACTTCAGAGGCCATTTACTATATCCTGCGATGCTCTGATCGAAAATCCAAGAAAATTTGCATTGTGCAACTTTTAATTTCCTTTCCAACGGTGAAAAAATTAAGTCTCTAGCTCTTCTGGTTCAAAAGTTATGGCCATTTGAAGTTTCACATTTTTTCGGCAAAACAAATTTTTTTCGTCAAAACAAGCGCTCCAGAATGACTCAGACGTTGTTTCAAGTGTCTCCAAGGGTCATCCAAGCACTCCAGAATGACTTAGACGTTGTTCCAAGAGTCTCCAAGGGTCATCCAAGCACTCCAGAATGACTTCAGATGCTATTGCAAGCTCCACTGTACTTAGGATCACCATTTGGCATGTTTCACCAACATTTTAAGGTTTGTTTTAGTTTATAGAAACCCTTCACTTCAGAGGCCATTTACTATATCCTGCGATGCTCTGATCGAAAATCCAAGAAAATTTGCATTGTGCAACTTTTAATTTCCTTTCCAACGGTGAAAAAATTAAGTCTCTAGCTCTTCTGGTTCAAAAGTTATGGCCGTTTGAAATTTCACCTTTTTTCGGCAAAACAAATTTTTTTCGTCAAAACAAGCACTCCAGAATGACTTCAGACGTTGTTCCAAGTGTCTCCAAGGGTCATCCAAGCACTCCAGAATGACTTCAGACGTTGTTCCAAGTGTCTCCAAGGGTCATCCAAGCACTCCAGAATGACTTTAGACGTTGTTCCAAGAGTCTCCAAGGGTCATTCAAGCACTCCAAAATGACTTCAGACGTTGTTCCAAGAGTCTCCAAGGGTCATCCAAGCACTCCAGAATGACTTCAGATGCTATTGCAAGCTCCACTGTACTTAGGATCACCATTTGGCATGTTTCACAACATTTTAAGGTTTGTTTTAGTTTATAGAAACCCTTCACTTCAGAGGCCATTTACTATATCCTGCGATGCTCTGATCGAAAATCCAAGAAAATTTGCATTGTGCAACTTTTAATTTCCTTTCCAACGGTGAAAAAATTAAGTCTCTAGCTCTTCTGGTTCAAAAGTTATGGCCGTTGAAATTTCACATTTTTTCGGCAAAACAAATTTTTTTCGTCAAAACAAGCGCTCCAGAATGACCTCAGACGTTGTTCCAAGTGTCTCCAAGGGTCATTCAAGCACTCCAAAATGACTTCAGACGTTGTTCCAAGAGTCTCCAAGGGTCATCCAAACACTCCAGATGACTTCAGATGCTATTGCAAGCTCCCCTGTACTTAGGATCACCATTTGGCATGTTTCACCAACATTTTAAGGTTTGTTTTAGTTTATAGAAACCCTTCACTTCAGAGGCCATTTACTATATCCTGCGATGCTCTGATCGAAAATCCAAGAAATTTGCATTGTGCAACTTTTAATTTCCTTTCCAACGGTGAAAAAATTAAGTCTCTAGCTCTTCTGGTTCAAAAGTTATGGCCATTTGAAGTTTCACATTTTTTCGGCAAAACTAATTTTTTTCGTCAAAACAAGCGCTCAGAATGACTCCACACGTTGTTTCAAGTGTCTCCAAGGGTCATCCAAGCACTCCAGAATGACTTTAGACGTTGTTCCAAGAGTCTCCAAGGGTCATCCAAACACTCCAGATTGACTTCAGACGTTGTTCAAAGTGTCCTCAGGTCATCCATGCACTCCAGAATGACTTCAGACGTTGTTCCAAGAGTCTCCAAGGGTCATCCAAGCACTCCAGAATGACTTTAGACGTTGTTCCAAGAGTCTCCAAGGGTCATCCAAGCACTCCAGAATGACTTCAGATGCTATTGCAAGCTCCACTGTACTTAGGATCACCATTTGGCATGTTTCACCAACATTTTAAGGTTTGTTTTAGTTTATAGAAACCCTTCACTTCAGAGGCCATTTACTATATCCTGCGATGCTCTGATCGAAAATCCAAGAAAATTTGCATTGTGCAACTTTTAATTTCCTTTCCAACGGTGAAAAAATTAAGTCTCTAGCTCTTCTGGTTCAAAAGTTATGGCCATTTGAAGTTTCACATTTTTTCGGCAAAACTAATTTTTTTCGTCAAAACAAGCGCTCCAGAATGACTTCAGACGTTGTTCCAAGTGTCTCCAAGGGTCATTCAAGCACTCCAAAATGACTTCAGACGTTGTTCCAAGAGTCTCCAAGGGTCATCCAAACACTCCAGAATGACTTCAGATGCTATTGCAAGCTCCACTGTACTTAGGATCACCATTTGGCATGTTTCACCAACATTTTAAGGTTTGTTTTAGTTTATAGAAACCCTTCACTTCAGAGGCCATTTACTATATCCTGCGATGCTCTGATCGAAAATCCAAGAAAATTTGCATTGTGCAACTTTTAATTTCCTTTCCAACGGTGAAAAATTAAGTCTCTAGCTCTTCTGGTTCAAAAGTTATGGCCGTTTGAAATTTCACATTTTTTCGGCAAAACAAATTTTTTTCGTCAAAACAAGCGCTCCAGAATGACTTCAGACGTTGTTCAAGTGTCTCCAAGGGTCATTCAAGCACTCCGAAATGACTTCAGACGTTGTTCCAAGAGTCTCCAAGGGTCATCCAAACACTCCAGATTGACTTCAGATGCTATTGCAAGCTCCCCTGTACTTAGGATCACCATTTGGCATGTTTCACCAACATTTTAAGGTTTGTTTTAGTTTATAGAAACCCTTCACTTCAGAGGCCATTTACTATATCCTGCGATGCTCTGATCGAAAATCCAAGAAAATTTGCATTGTGCAACTTTTAATTTCCTTTCCAACGGTGAAAAAATTAAGTCTCTAGCTCTTCTGGTTCAAAAGTTATGGCCATTTGAAGTTTCACATTTTTTCGGCAAAACTAATTTTTTTCGTCAAAACAAGCGCTCCAGAATGACTCCACACGTTGTTTCAAGTGTCTCCAAGGGTCATCCAAGCACTCCAGAATGACTTAGACGTTGTTCCAAGAGTCTCCAAGGGTCATCCAAACACTCCAGATTGACTTTAGACGTTGTTCCAAGAGTCTCCAAGGGTCATCCAAGCACTCCAGATCGACTTCAGATGCTATTGCAAGCTCAACTGTACTTAGGATCACCATTTGCCATGTTTCACCAACATTTTAAGGTTTGTTTTAGTTTATAGAAACCCTTCACTTCAGATGCCATTTACTATATCCTGCGATGCTCTGATCGAAAATCCAAGGAAATTTGCATTGTGCAACTTTTAATTTCCTTTCCAACGGTGAAAAAATTAAGTCTCTAGCTCTTCTGGTTCAAAAGTTATGGCCATTTGAAGTTTCACATTTTTTCGGCAAAACTAATTTTTTTCGTCAAAACAAGCGCTCCAGAATGATCACACGTTGTTTCAAGTGTCTCCAAGGTTCACCAAGCACTCCAGAATGACTCCAAACGTGTTTCTTCCCAAGGGTCATCCATGCACTCCAGAATGACTCAGACGTTGTTCCAAGAGTCTCCAAGGGTCATCCAAGCACTCCAGAATGACTTTAGACGTTGTTCCAAGAGTCTCCAGGGTCATCAAGCACTCCGAATGACTTCAGATGCTATTGCAAGCTCCACTGTACTTAGGATCACCATTTGGCATGTTTCACCAACATTTTAAGGTTTGTTTTAGTTTATAGAAACCCTTCACTTCAGAGGCCATTTAATATCCTGCGATGCTCTGATCGAAAATCCAAGGAAATTTGCATTGTGCAACTTTTAATTTCCTTCCAACGGTGAAAAAATTAAGTCTCTAGCTCTTCTGGTTCAAAAGTTATGGCCATTGAAGTTTCACATTTTTTCGGCAAAACTAATTTTTTTCGTCAAAACAAGCGCTCCAGAATGACTCCACACGTTGTTTCCAAGTGTCTCCAAGGGTCATCCAAGCACTCCAGAATGACTTTAGACGTGTTCCAAGAGTCTCCAAGGGTCATCCAAGCACTCCAGATGACTTCAGATGCTATTGCAAGCTCCACTGTACTTAGGATCACCATTTGGCATGTTTCACCAACATTTTAAGGTTTGTTTTAGTTTATAGAAACCCTTCACTTCAGAGGCCATTTACTATATCCTGCGATGCTCTGATCGAAAATCCAAGGAAATTTGCATTGTGCAACTTTTAATTTCCTTTCCAACGGTGAAAAAATTAAGTCTCTAGCTCTTCTGGTTCAAAAGTTATGGCCATTTGAATTTCACATTTTTTCGGCAAAACAAATTTTTTTCGTCAAAACAAGCGCTCCAGAATGACTTCAGACGTTGTTCCAAGTGTCTCCAAGGGTCATTCAAGCACTCCAAAATGACTTCAGACGTTGTTCCAAGAGTCTCCAAGGGTCATCCAAAAACTCCAGATGACTTCAGATGCTATTGCAAGCTCCCCTGTACTTAGGATCACCATTTGGCATGTTTCACCAACATTTTAAGGTTTGTTTTAGTTTATAGAAACCCTTCACTTCAGAGGCCATTTACTATATCCTGCGATGCTCTGATCGAAAATCCAAGAAAATTTGCACTGTGCAACTTTTAATTTCCTTTCCAACGGTGAAAAAATTAAGTCTCTAGCTCTTCTGGTTCAAAAGTTATGGCCGTTTGAATTTCACATTTTTTCGGCAAAACAATTTTTTTCGTCAAAACAAGCGCTCCAGAATGACTTCAGACGTTGTTCCAAGTGTCTCCAAGGGTCATTCAAGCACTCCGAAATGACTTCAGACGTTGTTCCAAGAGTCTCCAAGGGTCATCCAAGCACTCCAGAATGACTTCAGATGCTATTGCAAGCTCCACTGTACTTAGGATCACCATTTGGCATGTTCACACCACATTTTAAGGTTTGTTTAGTGTATAGAAACCCTTCACTTCAGAGGCCATTTACTATATCCTGCGATGCTCTGATCGAAAATCCAAGAAAATTTGCATTGTGCAACTTTTAATTCCTTTCCAACGGTGAAAAAATTAAGTCTCTAGCTCTTCTGGTTCAAAAGTTATGGCCGTTTGAAATTTCACATTTTTTCGGCAAAACAAATTTTTTTCGTCAAAACAAGCGCTCCAGAATGACTTCAGACGTTGTTCCAAGTGTCTCCAAGGGTCATTCAAGCACTCCCGAAATGACTTCAGACGTTGTTCCAAGAGTCTCCAAGGGTCATCCAAAACTCCAGATTGACTTCAGATGCTATTGCAAGCTCCCCTGTACTTAGGATCACCATTTGGCATGTTTCACCAACATTTTAAGGTTTGTTTTAGTTTATAGAAACCCTTCACTTCAGAGGCCATTTACTATATCCTGCGATGCTCTGATCGAAAATCCAAGAAAATTTGCATTGTGCAACTTTTAATTTCCTTTCCAACGGGTGAAAAAATTAAGTCTCTAGCTCTTCTGGTTCAAAAGTTATGGCCGTTTGAAGTTTCACATTTTTCGGCAAAACAAATTTTTTCGTCAAAACAAGCGCTCCAGAATGACTCCACACGTTGTTCAAGTGTCTCCAAGGGTCATCAAGCACTCCAGAATGACTTAGACGTTGTTCCAAGGTCTCCAAGGGTCATCCAAAGCACTCCAGATTGACTTTAGACGTTGTTCCAAGAGTCTCCAAGGGTCATCCAAGCACTCCAGAATGACTTCAGATGCTATTGCAAGCTCCACTGTACTTAGGATCACCATTTGGCATGTTTCACCAACATTTTAAGGTTTGTTTTAGTTTATAGAAACCCTTCACTTCAGAGGCCATTTACTATATCCTGCGATGCTCTGATCGAAAATCCAAGAAATTTGCATTGTGCAACTTTTAATTTCCTTCCAACGGTGAAAAAATTAAGTCTCTAGCTCTTCTGGTTCAAAAGTTATGGCCATTTGAAGTTTCACATTTTTCGGCAAAACAATTTTTTTCGTCAAAACAAGCGCTCCAGAATGACTTCAGACGTTGTTCCAAGTGTCTCCAAGGGTCATTCAAGCACTCCGAAATGACTTTAGACGTTGTTCCAAGAGTCTCCAAGGGTCATCCAACACTCCAGAATGACTTCAGATGCTATTGCAAGCTCCCCTGTACTTAGGATCACCATTTGGCATGTTTCACCACACATTTAAGGTTTGTTTTAGTTTATAGAAACCCTTCACTTCAGAGGCCATTTACTATATCCTGCGATGCTCTGATCGAAAATCCAAGGAAATTTGCATTGTGCAACTTTTAATTTCCTTTCCAACGGTGAAAAATTAAGTCTCTAGCTCTTCTGGTTCAAAAGTTATGGCCATTTGAAGTTTCACATTTTTTCGGCAAAACTAATTTTTTTCGTCAAAACAAGCGCTCCAGAATGACTCAGACGTTGTTTCAAGTGTCTCCAAGGGTCATCCAGCACTCCAGATGACTTCAGACGTTGTTCCAAGAGTCTCCAGGGTCATTGCACTCCAGATTCTTTAGACGTTGTTCCAAGAGTCTCCAAGGGTCATCCAAGCACTCCAGAATGACTTCAGATGCTATTGCAAGCTCCACTGTACTTAGGATCACCATTTGGCATGTTTCACCAACATTTTAAGGGTTGTTTTAGTTTATAGAAACCCTTCACTTCAGAGGCCATTTACTATATCCTGCGATGCTCTGATCGAAAATCCAAGGAAATTTGCATTGTGCAACTTTTAATTTCCTTTCCAACGGTGAAAAAATTAAGTCTCTAGCTCTTCTGGTTCAAAAGTTATGGCCATTTGAAGTTTCACATTTTTTCGGCAAAACTAAATTTTTTTCGTCAAAACAAGCGCTCCAGAATGACTCCAACGTTGTTTCAAGTGTCTCCAAGGGTCATCCAAGCACTCCAGAATGACTTTAGACGTTGTTCCAAGAGTCTCCAAGGGTCATCCAAGCACTCCAGAATGACTTCAGATGCTATTGCAAGCTCCACTGTACTTAGGATCACCATTTGGCATGTTTCACCAACATTTTAAGGTTTGTTTTAGTTTATAGAAACCCTTCACTTCAGAGGCCATTTACTATATCCTGCGATGCTCTGATCGAAAATCCAAGGAAATTTGCATTGTGCAACTTTTAATTCCTTTCCAACGGTGAAAAAATTAAGTCTCTAGCTCTTCTGGTTCAAAAGTTATGGCCATTTGAAGAAATTTCACATTTTTCGGCAAAACAAATTTTTTTCGTCAAAACAAGCGCTCCAGAATGACTTCAGACGTTGTTCCAAGTGTCTCCAAGGGTCATTCAAGCACTCCAAAATGACTTCAGACGTTGTTCCAAGAGTCTCCAAGGGTCATCCAAACACTCCAGAATGACTTCAGATGCTATTGCAAGCTCCCCTGTACTTAGGATCACCATTTGGCATGTTTCACCAACATTTTAAGGTTTGTTTTAGTTTATAGAAACCCTTCACTTCAGAGGCCATTTACTATATCCTGCGATGCTCTGATCGAAAATCCAAGAAAATTTGCACTGTGCAACTTTTAATTCCTTTCCAACGGTGAAAAAATTAAGTCTCTAGCTCTTCTGGTTCAAAAGTTATGGCCGTTTGAAATTTCACCTTTTTTCGGCAAAACAATTTTTTTCGTCAAAACAAGCGCTCCAGAATGACTTCAGACGTTGTTCCAAGTGTCTCCAAGGGTCATTCAAGCACTCCGAATGACTTCAGACGTTGTTCCAAGAGTCTCCAAGGGTCATCCAAGCACTCCAGAATGACTTCAGATGCTATTGCAAGCTCCACTGTACTTAGGATCACCATTTGGCATGTTTCACCAACATTTTAAGGTTTGTTTTAGTTTATAGAAACCCTTCACTTCAGAGGCCATTTACTATATCCTGCGATGCTCTGATCGAAAATCCAAGGAAATTTGCATTGTGCAACTTTTAATTTCCTTTCCAACGGTGAAAAAATTAAGTCTCTAGCTCTTCTGGTTCAAAAGTTATGGCCATTTGAAGTTTCACATTTTTTCGGCAAAACTAATTTTTTTCGTCAAAACAAGCGCTCCAGAATGACTCCACACGTTGTTTCAAGTGTCTCCAAGGGTCATCCAAGCACTCCAGAATGACTTTAGACGTTGTTCCAAGAGTCTCCAAGGGTCATCCAAGCACTCCAGAATGACTTCAGATGCTATTGCAAGCTCCACTGTACTTAGGATCACCATTTGGCATGTTTCACCAACATTTTAAGGTTTGTTTTAGTTTATAGAAACCCTTCACTTCAGAGGCCATTTACTATATCCTGCGATGCTCTGATCGAAAATCCAAGAAAATTTGCATTGTGCAACTTTTAATTTCCTTTCCAACGGTGAAAAAATTAAGTCTCTAGCTCTTCTGGTTCAAAAGTTATGGCCATTTGAAGTTTCACATTTTTTCGGCAAAACTAATTTTTTTCGTCAAAACAAGCGCTCCAGAATGACTCCACACGTTGTTCAAGTGTCTCCAAGGGTCATCCAAGCACTCCAGAATGACTTCAGACGTTGTTCCAAGAGTCTCCAAGGGTCATCCAAGCACTCCAGATGACTTTAGACGTTGTTCCAAGAGTCTCCAAGGTCATCCAGCACTCCAAATGACTTCAGATGCTATTGCAAGCTCCACTGTACTTAGGATCACCATTTGGCATGTTTCACCAACATTTTAAGGTTTGTTTTAGTTTATAGAAACCCTTCACTTCAGAGGCCATTTACTATATCCTGCGATGCTCTGATCGAAAATCCAAGAATTTGCATTGTGCAACTTTTAATTTCCTTTCCAACGGTGAAAAAATTAAGTCTCTAGCTCTTCTGGTTCAAAAGTTATGGCCATTTGAAGTTTCACATTTTTTCGGCAAAACAATTTTTTTCGTCAAAACAAGCGCTCCAGAATGACTTCAGACGTTGTTCCAAGTGTCTCCAAGGGTCATTCAAGCACTCCGAAATGACTTCAGACGTTGTTCCAAGAGTCTCCAAGGGTCATCCAAACACTCCAGATTGACTTCAGATGCTATTGCAAGCTCCCCTGTACTTAGGATCACCATTTGGCATGTTTCACCAACATTTTAAGGTTTGTTTTAGTTTATAGAAACCCTTCACTTCAGAGGCCATTTACTATATCCTGCGATGCTCTGATCGAAAATCCAAGAAATTTGCATTGTGCAACTTTTAATTTCCTTTCCAACGGTGAAAAAATTAAGTCTCTAGCTCTTCTGGTTCAAAAGTTATGGCCATTTGAAGTTTCACATTTTTTCGGCAAAACAAATTTTTTTCGTCAAAACAAGCGCTCCAGAATGACTCACACGTTGTTTCAAGTGTCTCCAGGGTCATCCATGCACTCCAAATGACTTCAGACGTTGTTCAAGATCTCCAGGTTCATCCATGCACTCCAGATTGACTTCGTCCAAGAGTCTCCAAGGGTCATCCAAGCACTCCAGAATGACTTCAGATGCTATTGCAAGCTCCACTGTACTTAGGATCACCATTTGGCATGTTTCACCAACATTTTAAGGTTTGTTTTAGTTTATAGAAACCCTTCACTTCAGAGGCCATTTACTATATCCTGCGATGCTCTGATCGAAAATCCAAGAAATTTGCATTGTGCAACTTTTAATTTCCTTTCCAACGGTGAAAAATTAAGTCTCTAGCTCTTCTGGTTCAAAAGTTATGGCCATTTGAAGTTTCACATTTTTTCGGCAAAACTAATTTTTTTCGTCAAAACAAGCGCTCCAGAATGACTTCAGACGTTTTTCAAGTGTCTCCAAGGTCATCCAAGCACTCCAGAATGACTTCAGACGTTGTTCCAAGAGTCTCCAAGGGTCATCCAAGCACTCCAGAATGACTTCAGATGCTATTGCAAGCTCCACTGTACTTAGGATCACCATTTGGCATGTTTCACCAACATTTTAGGTTTGTTTTAGTTATAGAAACCCTTCACTTCAGAGGCCATTTACTATATCCTGCGATGCTCTGATCGAAAATCCAAGGAAATTTGCATTGTGCAACTTTTAATTTCCTTTCCAACGGTGAAAAAATTAAGTCTCTAGCTCTTCTGGTTCAAAAGTTATGGCCATTTGAAATTTCACCTTTTTTCGGCAAAACAATTTTTTTCGTCAAAACAAGCACTCCAGAATGACTTCAGACTTTGTTCCAAGTGTCTCCAAGGGTCATCCAAGCACTCCAGAATGACTTCAGACGTTGTTCCAAGAGTCTCCAAGGTCATCCAAGCACTCCAGATTGACTTCAGATGCTATTGCAAGCTCCCCTGTACTTAGGATCACCATTTGGCATGTTTCACCAACATTTTAAGGTTTGTTTTAGTTTATAGAAACCCTTCACTTCAGAGGCCATTTACTATATCCTGCGATGCTCTGATCGAAAATCCAAGAAATTTGCATTGTGCAACTTTTAATTTCCTTTCCAACGGTGAAAAAATTAAGTCTCTAGCTCTTCTGGTTCAAAAGTTATGGCCATTTGAAGTTTCACATTTTTTCGGCAAAACTAATTTTTTTCGTCAAAACAAGCGCTCCAGAATGACTCCACACGTTGTTTCAAGTGTCTCCAAGGGTCATCCAAGCACTCCAGAATGACTTTAGACGTTGTTCCAAGAGTCTCCAAGGGTCATCCAAACACTCCAGATTGACTTCAGACGTTGTTCAAAGTGTCCTCAAGGGTCATCCATGCACTCCAGAATGACTTCAGACGTTGTTCCAAGAGTCTCCAAGGGTCATCCAAGCACTCCAGAATGACTTTAGACGTTGTTCCAAGAGTCTCCAAGGGTCATCCAAGCACTCCAGAATGACTTCAGATGCTATTGCAAGCTCCACTGTACTTAGGATCACCATTTGGCATGTTTCACCAACATTTTAAGGTTTGTTTTAGTTTATAGAAACCCTTCACTTCAGAGGCCATTTACTATATCCTGCGATGCTCTGATCGAAAATCCAAGAAAATTTGCATTGTGCAACTTTTAATTTCCTTTCCAACGGTGAAAAAATTAAGTCTCTAGCTCTTCTGGTTCAAAAGTTATGGCCATTTGAAGTTTCACATTTTTTCGGCAAAACTAATTTTTTTCGTCAAAACAAGCGCTCCAGAATGACTTCAGACGTTGTTCCAAGTGTCTCCAAGGGTCATTCAAGCACTCCAAAATGACTTCAGACGTTGTTCCAAGAGTCTCCAAGGGTCATCCAAGCACTCCAGAATGACTTCAGATGCTATTGCAAGCTCCACTGTACTTAGGATCACCATTTGGCATGTTTCACCAACATTTTAAGGTTTGTTTTAGTTTATAGAAACCCTTCACTTCAGAGGCCATTTACTATATCCTGCGATGCTCTGATCGAAAATCCAAGAAAATTTGCATTGTGCAACTTTTAATTTCCTTTCCAACGGTGAAAAAATTAAGTCTCTAGCTCTTCTGGTTCAAAAGTTATGGCCATTTGAAGTTTCACATTTTTTCGGCAAAACAATTTTTTTCGTCAAAACAAGCGCTCCAGAATGACTCAGACGTTGTTCCAAGTGTCTCCAAGGGTCATTCAAGCACTCCAAAATGACTTCAGACGTTGTTCCAAGAGTCTCCAAGGGTCATCCAAGCACTCCAGAATGACTTCAGATGCTATTGCAAGCTCCACTGTACTTAGGATCACCATTTGGCATGTTTCACCAACATTTTAAGGTTTGTTTTAGTTTATAGAAACCCTTCACTTCAGAGGCCATTTACTATATCCTGCGATGCTCTGATCGAAAATCCAAGAAATTTGCATTGTGCAACTTTTAATTTCCTTTCCAACGGTGAAAAAATTAAGTCTCTAGCTCTTCTGGTTCAAAAGTTATGGCCGTTTGAAATTTCACCTTTTTTCGGCAAAACAAATTTTTTTCGTCAAAACAAGCGCTCCAGAATGACTTCAGACGTTGTTCCAAGTGTCTCCAAGGGTCATTCAAGCACTCCAAAATGACTTCAGACGTTGTTCCAAGAGTCTCCAAGGGTCATCCAAGCACTCCAGAATGACTTCAGATGCTATTGCAAGCTCCCTGTACTTAGGATCACCATTTGGCATGTTTCACCAACATTTTAAGGTTTGTTTTAGTTTATAGAAACCCTTCACTTCAGAGGCCATTTACTATATCCTGCGATGCTCTGATCGAAAATCCAAGAAAATTTGCATTGTGCAACTTTTAATTTCCTTTCCAACGGTGAAAAAATTAAGTCTCTAGCTCTTCTGGTTCAAAAGTTATGGCCGTTTGAAATTTCACTTTTTTCGGCAAAACAAATTTTTTTCGTCAAAACAAGCGCTCCAGAATGACTTCAGACGTTGTTCCAAGTGTCTCCAAGGGTCATTCAAGCACTCCGAAATGACTTCAGACGTTGTTCCAAGAGTCTCCAAGGGTCATCCAAACACTCCAGATTGACTTCAGATGCTATTGCAAGCTCCCCTGTACTTAGGATCACCATTTGGCATGTTTCACCAACATTTTAAGGTTTGTTTTAGTTTATAGAAACCCTTCACTTCAGAGGCCATTTACTATATCCTGCGATGCTCTGATCGAAAATCCAAGAAAATTTGCATTGTGCAACTTTTAATTTCCTTTCCAACGGTGAAAAAATTAAGTCTCTAGCTCTTCTGGTTCAAAAGTTATGGCCATTTGAAGTTTCACATTTTTTCGGCAAAACAATTTTTTTCGTCAAAACAAGCGCTCCAGAATGACTTCAGACGTTGTTTCAAGTGTCTCCAAGGGTCATCCAAGCACTCCAGAATGACTTCAGACGTTGTTCCAAGAGTCTCCAAGGGTCAAAGTAGACGTTGTTCCAAGAGTCTCCAAGGTCATCCAAGCACTCCAGAATGACTTCAGATGCTATTGCAAGCTCCACTGTACTTAGGATCACCATTTGGCATGTTTCACCAACATTTTAAGGTTTGTTTTAGTTTATAGAAACCCTTCACTTCAGAGGCCATTTACTATATCCTGCGATGCTCTGATCGAAAATCCAAGAAATTTGCATTGTGCAACTTTTAATTTCCTTTCCAACGGTGAAAAAATTAAGTCTCTAGCTCTTCTGGTTCAAAAGTTATGGCCGTTTGAAATTTCACCTTTTTTCGGCAAAACAAATTTTTTTCGTCAAAACAAGCGCTCCAGAATGACTTCAGACGTTGTTCCAAGTGTCTCCAAGGGTCATCAAGCACTCCAGAATGACTTCAGACGTTGTTCCAAGAGTCTCCAAGGGTCATCCAAACACTCCAGAATGACTTCAGATGCTATTGCAAGCTCCACTGTACTTAGGATCACCATTTGGCATGTTTCACCAACATTTTAAGGTTTGTTTTAGTTTATAGAAACCCTTCACTTCAGAGGCCATTTACTATATCCTGCGATGCTCTGATCGAAAATCCAAGAAATTTGCATTGTGCAACTTTTAATTTCCTTTCCAACGGTGAAAAAATTAAGTCTCTAGCTCTTCTGGTTCAAAAGTTATGGCCATTTGAAGTTTCACATTTTTTCGGCAAAACTAATTTTTTTCGTCAAAACAAGCGCTCCAGAATGACTCGTTGTTTCAAGTGTCTCCAAGGGTCATCCAAGCACTCCAGAATGACTTTAGACGTTGTTCCAAGAGTCTCCAAGGGTCATCCAAACACTCCAATTGACTTCAGACGTTGTTCAAAGTGTCCTCAAGGGTCATCCAGCACTCCAGAATGACTTCAGACGTTGTTCCAAGAGTCTCCAAGGGTCATCCAAGCACTCCAGAATGACTTTAGACGTTGTTCCAAGAGTCTCCAGGGTCATCCAAGCACTCCAGAATGACTTCAGATGCTATTGCAAGCTCCACTGTACTTAGGATCACCATTTGGCATGTTTCACCAACATTTTAAGGTTTGTTTTAGTTTATAGAAACCCTTCACTTCAGAGGCCATTTACTATATCCTGCGATGCTCTGATCGAAAATCCAAGAAAATTTGCATTGTGCAACTTTTAATTTCCTTTCCAACGGTGAAAAAATTAAGTCTCTAGCTCTTCTGGTTCAAAAGTTATGGCCATTTGAAGTTTCACATTTTTTCGGCAAAACAATTTTTTTCGTCAAAACAAGCGCTCCAGAATGACTTCAGACGTTGTTCCAAGTGTCTCCAAGGGTCATTCAAGCACTCCAAAATGACTTCAGACGTTGTTCCAAGAGTCTCCAAGGGTCATCCAAGCACTCCAGAATGACTTCAGATGCTATTGCAAGCTCCACTGTACTTAGGATCACCATTTGGCATGTTTCACCAACATTTTAAGGTTTGTTTTAGTTTATAGAAACCCTTCACTTCAGAGGCCATTTACTATATCCTGCGATGCTCTGATCGAAAATCCAAGAAAATTTGCATTGTGCAACTTTTAATTTCCTTTCCAACGGTGAAAAAATTAAGTCTCTAGCTCTTCTGGTTCAAAAGTTATGGCCATTTGAAGTTTCACATTTTTTCGGCAAAACAAATTTTTTTCGTCAAAACAAGCGCTCCAGAATGACTTCAGACGTTGTTCCAAGTGTCTCCAAGGGTCATTCAAGCACTCCAAAATGACTTCAGACGTTGTTCCAAGAGTCTCCAAGGGTCATCCAAGCACTCCAGAATGACTTCAGATGCTATTGCAAGCTCCACTGTACTTAGGATCACCATTTGGCATGTTTCACCAACATTTTAAGGTTTGTTTTAGTTTATAGAAACCCTTCACTTCAGAGGCCATTTACTATATCCTGCGATGCTCTGATCGAAAATCCAAGAAAATTTGCATTGTGCAACTTTTAATTTCCTTTCCAACGGTGAAAAAATTAAGTCTCTAGCTCTTCTGGTTCAAAAGTTATGGCCATTTGAAGTTTCACATTTTTTCGGCAAAACAAATTTTTTTCGTCAAAACAAGCGCTCCAGAATGACTTCAGACGTTGTTCCAAGTGTCTCCAAGGGTCATTCAAGCACTCCAAAATGACTTCAGACGTTGTTCCAAGAGTCTCCAAGGGTCATCCAAGCACTCCAGAATGACTTCAGATGCTATTGCAAGCTCCACTGTACTTAGGATCACCATTTGGCATGTTTCACCAACATTTTAAGGTTTGTTTTAGTTTATAGAAACCCTTCACTTCAGAGGCCATTTACTATATCCTGCGATGCTCTGATCGAAAATCCAAGAAAATTTGCATTGTGCAACTTTTAATTTCCTTTCCAACGGTGAAAAAATTAAGTCTCTAGCTCTTCTGGTTCAAAAGTTATGGCCGTTTGAAATTTCACCTTTTTTCGGCAAAACAAATTTTTTTCGTCAAAACAAGCGCTCCAGAATGACTTCAGACGTTGTTCCAAGTGTCTCCAAGGGTCATTCAAGCACTCCAAATGACTTCAGACGTTGTTCCAAGAGTCTCCAAGGGTCATCCAAGCACTCCAGAATGACTTCAGATGCTATTGCAAGCTCCACTGTACTTAGGATCACCATTTGGCATGTTTCACCAACATTTTAAGGTTTGTTTTAGTTTATAGAAACCCTTCACTTCAGAGGCCATTTACTATATCCTGCGATGCTCTGATCGAAAATCCAAGAAATTTGCATTGTGCAACTTTTAATTTCCTTTCCAACGGTGAAAAAATTAAGTCTCTAGCTCTTCTGGTTCAAAAGTTATGGCCGTTTGAAATTTCACATTTTTTCGGCAAAACAAATTTTTTTCGTCAAAACAAGCGCTCCAGAATGACTTCAGACGTTGTTCCAAGTGTCTCCAAGGGTCATTCAAGCACTCCAAAATGACTTCAGACGTTGTTCCAAGAGTCTCCAAGGGTCATCCAAGCACTCCAGATTGACTTCAGATGCTATTGCAAGCTCCACTGTACTTAGGATCACCATTTGGCATGTTTCACCAACATTTTAAGGTTTGTTTTAGTTTATAGAAACCCTTCACTTCAGAGGCCATTTACTATATCCTGCGATGCTCTGATCGAAAATCCAAGAAAATTTGCATTGTGCAACTTTTAATTTCCTTTCCAACGGTGAAAAAATTAAGTCTCTAGCTCTTCTGGTTCAAAAGTTATGGCCATTTGAAGTTTCACATTTTTTCGGCAAAACAAATTTTTTTCGTCAAAACAAGCGCTCCAGAATGACTTCAGACGTTGTTCCAAGTGTCTCCAAGGGTCATTCAAGCACTCCAAATGACTTCAGACGTTGTTCCAAGAGTCTCCAAGGGTCATCCAAGCACTCCAGAATGACTTCAGATGCTATTGCAAGCTCCACTGTACTTAGGATCACCATTTGGCATGTTTCACCAACATTTTAAGGTTTGTTTTAGTTTATAGAAACCCTTCACTTCAGAGGCCATTTACTATATCCTGCGATGCTCTGATCGAAAATCCAAGAAAATTTGCATTGTGCAACTTTTAATTTCCTTTCCAACGGTGAAAAAATTAAGTCTCTAGCTCTTCTGGTTCAAAAGTTATGGCCATTTGAAGTTTCACATTTTTTCGGCAAAACAAATTTTTTTCGTCAAAACAAGCGCTCCAGAATGACTTCAGACGTTGTTCCAAGTGTCTCCAAGGGTCATTCAAGCACTCCAAATGACTTCAGACGTTGTTCCAAGAGTCTCCAAGGGTCATCCAAGCACTCCAGAATGACTTCAGATGCTATTGCAAGCTCCACTGTACTTAGGATCACCATTTGGCATGTTTCACCAACATTTTAAGGTTTGTTTTAGTTTATAGAAACCCTTCACTTCAGAGGCCATTTACTATATCCTGCGATGCTCTGATCGAAAATCCAAGAAAATTTGCATTGTGCAACTTTTAATTTCCTTTCCAACGGTGAAAAAATTAAGTCTCTAGCTCTTCTGGTTCAAAAGTTATGGCCATTTGAAGTTTCACATTTTTTCGGCAAAACAAATTTTTTTCGTCAAAACAAGCGCTCCAGAATGACTTCAGACGTTGTTCCAAGTGTCTCCAAGGGTCATTCAAGCACTCCAAATGACTTCAGACGTTGTTCCAAGAGTCTCCAAGGGTCATCCAAGCACTCCAGAATGACTTCAGATGCTATTGCAAGCTCCACTGTACTTAGGATCACCATTTGGCATGTTTCACCAACATTTTAAGGTTTGTTTTAGTTTATAGAAACCCTTCACTTCAGAGGCCATTTACTATATCCTGCGATGCTCTGATCGAAAATCCAAGAAAATTTGCATTGTGCAACTTTTAATTTCCTTTCCAACGGTGAAAAAATTAAGTCTCTAGCTCTTCTGGTTCAAAAGTTATGGCCGTTTGAAATTTCACATTTTTTCGGCAAAACAAATTTTTTTCGTCAAAACAAGCGCTCCAGAATGACTTCAGACGTTGTTCCAAGTGTCTCCAAGGGTCATTCAAGCACTCCAAAATGACTTCAGACGTTGTTCCAAGAGTCTCCAAGGGTCATCCAAGCACTCCAGAATGACTTCAGATGCTATTGCAAGCTCCACTGTACTTAGGATCACCATTTGGCATGTTTCACCAACATTTTAAGGTTTGTTTTAGTTTATAGAAACCCTTCACTTCAGAGGCCATTTACTATATCCTGCGATGCTCTGATCGAAAATCCAAGAAAATTTGCATTGTGCAACTTTTAATTTCCTTTCCAACGGTGAAAAATTAAGTCTTTAGCTCTTCTGGTTCAAAAGTTATGGCCATTTGAAGTTTCACATTTTTTCGGCAAAACAAATTTTTTTCGTCAAAACAAGCGCTCCAGAATGACTTCAGACGTTGTTCCAAGTGTCTCCAAGGGTCATTCAAGCACTCCAAAATGACTTCAGACGTTGTTCCAAGAGTCTCCAAGGGTCATCCAAGCACTCCAGAATGACTTCAGATGCTATTGCAAGCTCCACTGTACTTAGGATCACCATTTGGCATGTTTCACCAACATTTTAAGGTTTGTTTTAGTTTATAGAAACCCTTCACTTCAGAGGCCATTTACTATATCCTGCGATGCTCTGATCGAAAATCCAAGAAATTTGCATTGTGCAACTTTTAATTTCCTTTCCAACGGTGAAAAAATTAAGTCTCTAGCTCTTCTGGTTCAAAAGTTATGGCCGTTTGAAATTTCACCTTTTTTCGGCAAAACAAATTTTTTTCGTCAAAACAAGCGCTCCAGAATGACTTCAGACGTTGTTCCAAGTGTCTCCAAGGGTCATTCAAGCACTCCAAAATGACTTCAGACGTTGTTCCAAGAGTCTCCAAGGGTCATCCAAGCACTCCAGAATGACTTCAGATGCTATTGCAAGCTCCACTGTACTTAGGATCACCATTTGGCATGTTTCACCAACATTTTAAGGTTTGTTTTAGTTTATAGAAACCCTTCACTTCAGAGGCCATTTACTATATCCTGCGATGCTCTGATCGAAAATCCAAGAAAATTTGCATTGTGCAACTTTTAATTTCCTTTCCAACGGTGAAAAATTAAGTCTCTAGCTCTTCTGGTTCAAAAGTTATGGCCGTTTGAAATTTCACATTTTTTCGGCAAAACAAATTTTTTTCGTCAAAACAAGCGCTCCAGAATGACTTCAGACGTTGTTCCAAGTGTCTCCAAGGGTCATTCAAGCACTCCAAAATGACTTCAGACGTTGTTCCAAGAGTCTCCAAGGGTCATCCAAACACTCCAGAATGACTTCAGATGCTATTGCAAGCTCCCCTGTACTTAGGATCACCATTTGGCATGTTTCACCAACATTTTAAGGTTTGTTTTAGTTTATAGAAACCCTTCACTTCAGAGGCCATTTACTATATCCTGCGATGCTCTGATCGAAAATCCAAGAAAATTTGCATTGTGCAACTTTTAATTTCCTTTCCAACGGTGAAAAAATTAAGTCTCTAGCTCTTCTGGTTCAAAAGTTATGGCCGTTTGAAGTTTCACCTTTTTTCGGCAAAACAAATTTTTTTCGTCAAAACAAGCGCTCCAGAATGACTTCAGACGTTGTTCCAAGTGTCTCCAAGGGTCATTCAAGCACTCCAAAATGACTTCAGACGTTGTTCCAAGAGTCTCCAAGGGTCATCCAAACACTCCAGAATGACTTCAGATGCTATTGCAAGCTCCACTGTACTTAGGATCACCATTTGGCATGTTTCACCAACATTTTAAGGTTTGTTTTAGTTTATAGAAACCCTTCACTTCAGAGGCCATTTACTATATCCTGCGATGCTCTGATCGAAAATCCAAGAAAATTTGCATTGTGCAACTTTTAATTTCCTTTCCAACGGTGAAAAAATTAAGTCTCTAGCTCTTCTGGTTCAAAAGTTATGGCCATTTGAAGTTTCACATTTTTTCGGCAAAACAAATTTTTTTCGTCAAAACAAGCGCTCCAGAATGACTTCAGACGTTGTTCCAAGTGTCTCCAAGGGTCATTCAAGCACTCCAAATGACTTCAGACGTTGTTCCAAGAGTCTCCAAGGGTCATCCAAGCACTCCAGAATGACTTCAGATGCTATTGCAAGCTCCACTGTACTTAGGATCACCATTTGGCATGTTTCACCAACATTTTAAGGTTTGTTTTAGTTTATAGAAACCCTTCACTTCAGAGGCCATTTACTATATCCTGCGATGCTCTGATCGAAAATCCAAGAAAATTTGCATTGTGCAACTTTTAATTTCCTTTCCAACGGTGAAAAAATTAAGTCTCTAGCTCTTCTGGTTCAAAAGTTATGGCCATTTGAAGTTTCACCTTTTTTCGGCAAAACAAATTTTTTTCGTCAAAACAAGCGCTCCAGAATGACTTCAGACGTTGTTCCAAGTGTCTCCAAGGGTCATTCAAGCACTCCAAAATGACTTCAGACGTTGTTCCAAGAGTCTCCAAGGGTCATCCAAGCACTCCAGAATGACTTCAGATGCTATTGCAAGCTCCACTGTACTTAGGATCACCATTTGGCATGTTTCACCAACATTTTAAGGTTTGTTTTAGTTTATAGAAACCCTTCACTTCAGAGGCCATTTACTATATCCTGCGATGCTCTGATCGAAAATCCAAGAAAATTTGCATTGTGCAACTTTTAATTTCCTTTCCAACGGTGAAAAAATTAAGTCTCTAGCTCTTCTGGTTCAAAAGTTATGGCCATTTGAAGTTTCACATTTTTTCGGCAAAACAATTTTTTTCGTCAAAACAAGCGCTCCAGAATGACTTCAGACGTTGTTCCAAGTGTCTCCAAGGGTCATTCAAGCACTCCAAAATGACTTCAGACGTTGTTCCAAGAGTCTCCAAGGGTCATCCAAGCACTCCAGAATGACTTCAGATGCTATTGCAAGCTCCACTGTACTTAGGATCACCATTTGGCATGTTTCACCAACATTTTAAGGTTTGTTTTAGTTTATAGAAACCCTTCACTTCAGAGGCCATTTACTATATCCTGCGATGCTCTGATCGAAAATCCAAGAAAATTTGCATTGTGCAACTTTTAATTTCCTTTCCAACGGTGAAAAATTAAGTCTCTAGCTCTTCTGGTTCAAAAGTTATGGCCGTTTGAAATTTCACATTTTTTCGGCAAAACAATTTTTTTCGTCAAAACAAGCGCTCCAGAATGACTTCAGACGTTGTTCCAAGTGTCTCCAAGGGTCATTCAAGCACTCCAAAATGACTTCAGACGTTGTTCCAAGAGTCTCCAAGGGTCATCCAAGCACTCCAGAATGACTTCAGATGCTATTGCAAGCTCCACTGTACTTAGGATCACCATTTGGCATGTTTCACCAACATTTTAAGGTTTGTTTTAGTTTATAGAAACCCTTCACTTCAGAGGCCATTTACTATATCCTGCGATGCTCTGATCGAAAATCCAAGAAAATTTGCATTGTGCAACTTTTAATTTCCTTTCCAACGGTGAAAAATTAAGTCTCTAGCTCTTCTGGTTCAAAAGTTATGGCCGTTTGAAATTTCACCTTTTTTCGGCAAAACAAATTTTTTCGTCAAAACAAGCGCTCCAGAATGACTTCAGACGTTGTTCCAAGTGTCTCCAAGGGTCATTCAAGCACTCCAAAATGACTTCAGACGTTGTTCCAAGAGTCTCCAAGGGTCATCCAAACACTCCAGAATGACTTCAGATGCTATTGCAAGCTCCACTGTACTTAGGATCACCATTTGGCATGTTTCACCAACATTTTAAGGTTTGTTTTAGTTTATAGAAACCCTTCACTTCAGAGGCCATTTACTATATCCTGCGATGCTCTGATCGAAAATCCAAGAAAATTTGCATTGTGCAACTTTTAATTTCCTTTCCAACGGTGAAAAAATTAAGTCTCTAGCTCTTCTGGTTCAAAAGTTATGGCCGTTTGAAATTTCACCTTTTTTCGGCAAAACAATTTTTTTCGTCAAAACAAGCGCTCCAGAATGACTTCAGACGTTGTTCCAAGTGTCTCCAAGGGTCATTCAAGCACTCCAAATGACTTCAGACGTTGTTCCAAGAGTCTCCAAGGGTCATCCAAGCACTCCAGATTGACTTCAGATGCTATTGCAAGCTCCCTGTACTTAGGATCACCATTTGGCATGTTTCACCAACATTTTAAGGTTTGTTTTAGTTTATAGAAACCCTTCACTTCAGAGGCCATTTACTATATCCTGCGATGCTCTGATCGAAAATCCAAGAAAATTTGCATTGTGCAACTTTTAATTTCCTTTCCAACGGTGAAAAAATTAAGTCTCTAGCTCTTCTGGTTCAAAAGTTATGGCCATTTGAAGTTTCACATTTTTTCGGCAAAACAAATTTTTTTCGTCAAAACAAGCGCTCCAGAATGACTTCAGACGTTGTTCCAAGTGTCTCCAAGGGTCATTCAAGCACTCCAAATGACTTCAGACGTTGTTCCAAGAGTCTCCAAGGGTCATCCAAGCACTCCAGAATGACTTCAGATGCTATTGCAAGCTCCACTGTACTTAGGATCACCATTTGGCATGTTTCACCAACATTTTAAGGTTTGTTTTAGTTTATAGAAACCCTTCACTTCAGAGGCCATTTACTATATCCTGCGATGCTCTGATCGAAAATCCAAGAAAATTTGCATTGTGCAACTTTTAATTTCCTTTCCAACGGTGAAAAAATTAAGTCTCTAGCTCTTCTGGTTCAAAAGTTATGGCCATTTGAAATTCACACCTTTTTTCGGCAAAACAAATTTTTTTCGTCAAAACAAGCGCTCCAGAATGACTTCAGACGTTGTTCCAAGTGTCTCCAAGGGTCATTCAAGCACTCCAAATGACTTCAGACGTTGTTCCAAGAGTCTCCAAGGGTCATCCAAGCACTCCAGAATGACTTCAGATGCTATTGCAAGCTCCACTGTACTTAGGATCACCATTTGGCATGTTTCACCAACATTTTAAGGTTTGTTTTAGTTTATAGAAACCCTTCACTTCAGAGGCCATTTACTATATCCTGCGATGCTCTGATCGAAAATCCAAGAAAATTTGCATTGTGCAACTTTTAATTTCCTTTCCAACGGTGAAAAAATTAAGTCTCTAGCTCTTCTGGTTCAAAAGTTATGGCCATTTGAAGTTTCACATTTTTTCGGCAAAACAAATTTTTTTCGTCAAAACAAGCGCTCCAGAATGACTTCAGACGTTGTTCCAAGTGTCTCCAAGGGTCATTCAAGCACTCCAAATGACTTCAGACGTTGTTCCAAGAGTCTCCAAGGGTCATCCAAGCACTCCAGAATGACTTCAGATGCTATTGCAAGCTCCACTGTACTTAGGATCACCATTTGGCATGTTTCACCAACATTTTAAGGTTTGTTTTAGTTTATAGAAACCCTTCACTTCAGAGGCCATTTACTATATCCTGCGATGCTCTGATCGAAAATCCAAGAAAATTTGCATTGTGCAACTTTTAATTTCCTTTCCAACGGTGAAAAAATTAAGTCTCTAGCTCTTCTGGTTCAAAAGTTATGGCCATTTGAAGTTTCACATTTTTTCGGCAAAACAATTTTTTTCGTCAAAACAAGCGCTCCAGAATGACTTCAGACGTTGTTCCAAGTGTCTCCAAGGGTCATTCAAGCACTCCAAAATGACTTCAGACGTTGTTCCAAGAGTCTCCAAGGGTCATCCAAGCACTCCAGAATGACTTCAGATGCTATTGCAAGCTCCACTGTACTTAGGATCACCATTTGGCATGTTTCACCAACATTTTAAGGTTTGTTTTAGTTTATAGAAACCCTTCACTTCAGAGGCCATTTACTATATCCTGCGATGCTCTGATCGAAAATCCAAGAAAATTTGCATTGTGCAACTTTTAATTTCCTTTCCAACGGTGAAAAAATTAAGTCTCTAGCTCTTCTGGTTCAAAAGTTATGGCCATTTGAAGTTTCACCATTTTTTCGGCAAAACAAATTTTTTTCGTCAAAACAAGCGCTCCAGAATGACTTCAGACGTTGTTCCAAGTGTCTCCAAGGGTCATTCAAGCACTCCAAAATGACTTCAGACGTTGTTCCAAGAGTCTCCAAGGGTCATCCAAGCACTCCAGAATGACTTCAGATGCTATTGCAAGCTCCACTGTACTTAGGATCACCATTTGGCATGTTTCACCAACATTTTAAGGTTTGTTTTAGTTTATAGAAACCCTTCACTTCAGAGGCCATTTACTATATCCTGCGATGCTCTGATCGAAAATCCAAGAAAATTTGCATTGTGCAACTTTTAATTTCCTTTCCAACGGTGAAAAAATTAAGTCTCTAGCTCTTCTGGTTCAAAAGTTATGGCCGTTTGAAATTTCACCTTTTTTCGGCAAAACAAATTTTTTTCGTCAAAACAAGCGCTCCAGAATGACTTCAGACGTTGTTCCAAGTGTCTCCAAGGGTCATTCAAGCACTCCAAAATGACTTCAGACGTTGTTCCAAGAGTCTCCAAGGGTCATCCAAACACTCCAGATGACTTCAGATGCTATTGCAAGCTCCCTGTACTTAGGATCACCATTTGGCATGTTTCACCAACATTTTAAGGTTTGTTTTAGTTTATAGAAACCCTTCACTTCAGAGGCCATTTACTATATCCTGCGATGCTCTGATCGAAAATCCAAGAAAATTTGCATTGTGCAACTTTTAATTTCCTTTCCAACGGTGAAAAATTAAGTCTCTAGCTCTTCTGGTTCAAAAGTTATGGCCGTTTGAAATTTCACATTTTTTCGGCAAAACAAATTTTTTTCGTCAAAACAAGCGCTCCAGAATGACTTCAGACGTTGTTCCAAGTGTCTCCAAGGGTCATTCAAGCACTCCAAAATGACTTCAGACGTTGTTCCAAGAGTCTCCAAGGGTCATCCAAGCACTCCAGAATGACTTCAGATGCTATTGCAAGCTCCCCTGTACTTAGGATCACCATTTGGCATGTTTCACCAACATTTTAAGGTTTGTTTTAGTTTATAGAAACCCTTCACTTCAGAGGCCATTTACTATATCCTGCGATGCTCTGATCGAAAATCCAAGAAAATTTGCATTGTGCAACTTTTAATTTCCTTTCCAACGGTGAAAAATTAAGTCTCTAGCTCTTCTGGTTCAAAAGTTATGGCCATTTGAAGTTTCACATTTTTTCGGCAAAACAAATTTTTTTCGTCAAAACAAGCGCTCCAGAATGACTTCAGACGTTGTTCCAAGTGTCTCCAAGGGTCATTCAAGCACTCCAAAATGACTTCAGACGTTGTTCCAAGAGTCTCCAAGGGTCATCCAAGCACTCCAGAATGACTTCAGATGCTATTGCAAGCTCCACTGTACTTAGGATCACCATTTGGCATGTTTCACCAACATTTTAAGGTTTGTTTTAGTTTATAGAAACCCTTCACTTCAGAGGCCATTTACTATATCCTGCGATGCTCTGATCGAAAATCCAAGAAAATTTGCATTGTGCAACTTTTAATTTCCTTTCCAACGGTGAAAAATTAAGTCTCTAGCTCTTCTGGTTCAAAAGTTATGGCCATTTGAAATTTCACCTTTTTTCGGCAAAACAAATTTTTTTCGTCAAAACAAGCGCTCCAGAATGACTTCAGACGTTGTTCCAAGTGTCTCCAAGGGTCATTCAAGCACTCCAAAATGACTTCAGACGTTGTTCCAAGAGTCTCCAAGGGTCATCCAAGCACTCCAGAATGACTTCAGATGCTATTGCAAGCTCCACTGTACTTAGGATCACCATTTGGCATGTTTCACCAACATTTTAAGGTTTGTTTTAGTTTATAGAAACCCTTCACTTCAGAGGCCATTTACTATATCCTGCGATGCTCTGATCGAAAATCCAAGAAAATTTGCATTGTGCAACTTTTAATTTCCTTTCCAACGGTGAAAAATTAAGTCTCTAGCTCTTCTGGTTCAAAAGTTATGGCCATTTGAAGTTTCACATTTTTTCGGCAAAACAATTTTTTTCGTCAAAACAAGCGCTCCAGAATGACTTCAGACGTTGTTCCAAGTGTCTCCAAGGGTCATTCAAGCACTCCAAAATGACTTCAGACGTTGTTCCAAGAGTCTCCAAGGGTCATCCAAGCACTCCAGAATGACTTCAGATGCTATTGCAAGCTCCACTGTACTTAGGATCACCATTTGGCATGTTTCACCAACATTTTAAGGTTTGTTTTAGTTTATAGAAACCCTTCACTTCAGAGGCCATTTACTATATCCTGCGATGCTCTGATCGAAAATCCAAGAAAATTTGCATTGTGCAACTTTTAATTTCCTTTCCAACGGTGAAAAAATTAAGTCTCTAGCTCTTCTGGTTCAAAAGTTATGGCCATTTGAAGTTTCACATTTTTTCGGCAAAACAAATTTTTTTCGTCAAAACAAGCGCTCCAGAATGACTTCAGACGTTGTTCCAAGTGTCTCCAAGGGTCATTCAAGCACTCCAAAATGACTTCAGACGTTGTTCCAAGAGTCTCCAAGGGTCATCCAAGCACTCCAGAATGACTTCAGATGCTATTGCAAGCTCCACTGTACTTAGGATCACCATTTGGCATGTTTCACCAACATTTTAAGGTTTGTTTTAGTTTATAGAAACCCTTCACTTCAGAGGCCATTTACTATATCCTGCGATGCTCTGATCGAAAATCCAAGAAAATTTGCATTGTGCAACTTTTAATTTCCTTTCCAACGGTGAAAAAATTAAGTCTCTAGCTCTTCTGGTTCAAAAGTTATGGCCGTTTGAAATTTCACATTTTTTCGGCAAAACAAATTTTTTTCGTCAAAACAAGCGCTCCAGAATGACTTCAGACGTTGTTCCAAGTGTCTCCAAGGGTCATTCAAGCACTCCAAAATGACTTCAGACGTTGTTCCAAGAGTCTCCAAGGGTCATCCAAGCACTCCAGAATGACTTCAGATGCTATTGCAAGCTCCACTGTACTTAGGATCACCATTTGGCATGTTTCACCAACATTTTAAGGTTTGTTTTAGTTTATAGAAACCCTTCACTTCAGAGGCCATTTACTATATCCTGCGATGCTCTGATCGAAAATCCAAGAAAATTTGCATTGTGCAACTTTTAATTTCCTTTCCAACGGTGAAAAAATTAAGTCTCTAGCTCTTCTGGTTCAAAAGTTATGGCCATTTGAATTTCACCTTTTTTCGGCAAAACAAATTTTTTTCGTCAAAACAAGCGCTCCAGAATGACTTCACACGTTGTTTCAAGTGTCTCCAAGGGTCATTCAAGCACTCCAAATGACTTCAGACGTTGTTCCAAGAGTCTCCAAGGGTCATCCAAGCACTCCAGAATGACTTCAGATGCTATTGCAAGCTCCACTGTACTTAGGATCACCATTTGGCATGTTTCACCAACATTTTAAGGTTTGTTTTAGTTTATAGAAACCCTTCACTTCAGAGGCCATTTACTATATCCTGCGATGCTCTGATCGAAAATCCAAGAAAATTTGCATTGTGCAACTTTTAATTTCCTTTCCAACGGTGAAAAAATTAAGTCTCTAGCTCTTCTGGTTCAAAAGTTATGGCCGTTTGAAATTTCACATTTTTTCGGCAAAACAAATTTTTTTCGTCAAAACAAGCGCTCCAGAATGACTTCAGACGTTGTTCCAAGTGTCTCCAAGGGTCATTCAAGCACTCCAAATGACTTCAGACGTTGTTCCAAGAGTCTCCAAGGGTCATCCAAACACTCCAGAATGACTTCAGATGCTATTGCAAGCTCCACTGTACTTAGGATCACCATTTGGCATGTTTCACCAACATTTTAAGGTTTGTTTTAGTTTATAGAAACCCTTCACTTCAGAGGCCATTTACTATATCCTGCGATGCTCTGATCGAAAATCCAAGAAAATTTGCATTGTGCAACTTTTAATTTCCTTTCCAACGGTGAAAAAATTAAGTCTCTAGCTCTTCTGGTTCAAAAGTTATGGCCATTTGAAGTTTCACATTTTTTCGGCAAAACTAATTTTTTTCGTCAAAACAAGCGCTCCAGAATGACTTCAGACGTTGTTCCAAGTGTCTCCAAGGGTCATTCAAGCACTCCAAATGACTTCAGACGTTGTTCCAAGAGTCTCCAAGGGTCATCCAAGCACTCCAGAATGACTTCAGATGCTATTGCAAGCTCCACTGTACTTAGGATCACCATTTGGCATGTTTCACCAACATTTTAAGGTTTGTTTTAGTTTATAGAAACCCTTCACTTCAGAGGCCATTTACTATATCCTGCGATGCTCTGATCGAAAATCCAAGAAAATTTGCATTGTGCAACTTTTAATTTCCTTTCCAACGGTGAAAAAATTAAGTCTCTAGCTCTTCTGGTTCAAAAGTTATGGCCATTTGAAGTTTCACCTTTTTTCGGCAAAACAAATTTTTTTCGTCAAAACAAGCGCTCCAGAATGACTTCAGACGTTGTTCCAAGTGTCTCCAAGGGTCATTCAAGCACTCCAAATGACTTCAGACGTTGTTCCAAGAGTCTCCAAGGGTCATCCAAGCACTCCAGAATGACTTCAGATGCTATTGCAAGCTCCACTGTACTTAGGATCACCATTTGGCATGTTTCACCAACATTTTAAGGTTTGTTTTAGTTTATAGAAACCCTTCACTTCAGAGGCCATTTACTATATCCTGCGATGCTCTGATCGAAAATCCAAGGAAATTTGCATTGTGCAACTTTTAATTTCCTTTCCAACGGTGAAAAAATTAAGTCTCTAGCTCTTCTGGTTCAAAAGTTATGGCCATTTGAAGTTTCACATTTTTTCGGCAAAACAAATTTTTTTCGTCAAAACAAGCGCTCCAGAATGACTTCAGACGTTGTTCCAAGTGTCTCCAAGGGTCATTCAAGCACTCCAAATGACTTCAGACGTTGTTCCAAGAGTCTCCAAGGGTCATCCAAACACTCCAGAATGACTTCAGATGCTATTGCAAGCTCCCCTGTACTTAGGATCACCATTTGGCATGTTTCACCAACATTTTAAGGTTTGTTTTAGTTTATAGAAACCCTTCACTTCAGAGGCCATTTACTATATCCTGCGATGCTCTGATCGAAAATCCAAGAAAATTTGCATTGTGCAACTTTTAATTTCCTTTCCAACGGTGAAAAAATTAAGTCTCTAGCTCTTCTGGTTCAAAAGTTATGGCCATTTGAAATTTCACCTTTTTTCGGCAAAACAAATTTTTTTCGTCAAAACAAGCGCTCCAGAATGACTTCAGACGTTGTTCCAAGTGTCTCCAAGGGTCATTCAAGCACTCCGAAATGACTTCAGACGTTGTTCCAAGAGTCTCCAAGGGTCATCCAAACACTCCAGATTGACTTCAGATGCTATTGCAAGCTCCCCTGTACTTAGGATCACCATTTGGCATGTTTCACCAACATTTTAAGGTTTGTTTTAGTTTATAGAAACCCTTCACTTCAGAGGCCATTTACTATATCCTGCGATGCTCTGATCGAAAATCCAAGAAAATTTGCATTGTGCAACTTTTAATTTCCTTTCCAACGGTGAAAAAATTAAGTCTCTAGCTCTTCTGGTTCAAAAGTTATGGCCATTTGAAGTTTCACATTTTTTCGGCAAAACAAATTTTTTTCGTCAAAACAAGCGCTCCAGAATGACTTCAGACGTTGTTTCAAGTGTCTCCAAGGGTCATCCAAGCACTCCAGAATGACTTTAGACGTTGTTCCAAGAGTCTCCAAGGGTCATCCAAGCACTCCAGAATGACTTCAGATGCTATTGCAAGCTCCACTGTACTTAGGATCACCATTTGGCATGTTTCACCAACATTTTAAGGTTTGTTTTAGTTTATAGAAACCCTTCACTTCAGAGGCCATTTACTATATCCTGCGATGCTCTGATCGAAAATCCAAGAAAATTTGCATTGTGCAACTTTTAATTTCCTTTCCAACGGTGAAAAAATTAAGTCTCTAGCTCTTCTGGTTCAAAAGTTATGGCCGTTTGAAATTTCACCTTTTTTCGGCAAAACAAATTTTTTTCGTCAAAACAAGCACTCCAGAATGACTTCAGACGTTGTTCCAAGTGTCTCCAAGGGTCATCCAAGCACTCCAGAATGACTTCAGACGTTGTTCCAAGTGTCTCCAAGGGTCATCCAAGCACTCCAGAATGACTTCAGACGTTGTTCCAAGAGTCTCCAAGGGTCATTCAAGCACTCCAGAATGACTTCAGACGTTGTTCCAAGAGTCTCCAAGGGTCATCCAAGCACTCCAGATGACTTCAGATGCTATTGCAAGCTCCACTGTACTTAGGATCACCATTTGGCATGTTTCACCAACATTTTAAGGTTTGTTTTAGTTTATAGAAACCCTTCACTTCAGAGGCCATTTACTATATCCTGCGATGCTCTGATCGAAAATCCAAGAAAATTTGCATTGTGCAACTTTTAATTTCCTTTCCAACGGTGAAAAAATTAAGTCTCTAGCTCTTCTGGTTCAAAAGTTATGGCCGTTTGAAATTTCACCTTTTTTCGGCAAAACAAATTTTTTTCGTCAAAACAAGCGCTCCAGAATGACTTCAGACGTTGTTCCAAGTGTCTCCAAGGGTCATTCAAGCACTCCGAAATGACTTCAGACGTTGTTCCAAGAGTCTCCAAGGGTCATCCAAACACTCCAGATTGACTTCAGATGCTATTGCAAGCTCCCTGTACTTAGGATCACCATTTGGCATGTTTCACCAACATTTTAAGGTTTGTTTTAGTTTATAGAAACCCTTCACTTCAGAGGCCATTTACTATATCCTGCGATGCTCTGATCGAAAATCCAAGAAAATTTGCATTGTGCAACTTTTAATTTCCTTTCCAACGGTGAAAAAATTAAGTCTCTAGCTCTTCTGGTTCAAAAGTTATGGCCATTTGAAGTTTCACATTTTTTCGGCAAAACAAATTTTTTTCGTCAAAACAAGCGCTCCAGAATGACTTCAGACGTTGTTCCAAGTGTCTCCAAGGGTCATTCAAGCACTCCAAAATGACTTCAGACGTTGTTCCAAGAGTCTCCAAGGGTCATCCAAGCACTCCAGAATGACTTCAGATGCTATTGCAAGCTCCACTGTACTTAGGATCACCATTTGGCATGTTTCACCAACATTTTAAGGTTTGTTTTAGTTTATAGAAACCCTTCACTTCAGAGGCCATTTACTATATCCTGCGATGCTCTGATCGAAAATCCAAGAAAATTTGCATTGTGCAACTTTTAATTTCCTTTCCAACGGTGAAAAAATTAAGTCTCTAGCTCTTCTGGTTCAAAAGTTATGGCCATTTGAAGTTTCACATTTTTTCGGCAAAACAATTTTTTTCGTCAAAACAAGCGCTCCAGAATGACTTCAGACGTTGTTTCAAGTGTCTCCAAGGGTCATCCAAGCACTCCAGAATGACTTCAGACGTTGTTCCAAGAGTCTCCAAGGGTCATCCAAGCACTCCAGAATGACTTCAGATGCTATTGCAAGCTCCACTGTACTTAGGATCACCATTTGGCATGTTTCACCAACATTTTAAGGTTTGTTTTAGTTTATAGAAACCCTTCACTTCAGAGGCCATTTACTATATCCTGCGATGCTCTGATCGAAAATCCAAGAAAATTTGCATTGTGCAACTTTTAATTTCCTTTCCAACGGTGAAAAAATTAAGTCTCTAGCTCTTCTGGTTCAAAAGTTATGGCCGTTTGAAATTTCACCTTTTTTCGGCAAAACAAATTTTTTTCGTCAAAACAAGCGCTCCAGAATGACTTCAGACGTTGTTCCAAGTGTCTCCAAGGGTCATTCAAGCACTCCGAAATGACTTCAGACGTTGTTCCAAGAGTCTCCAAGGGTCATCCAAACACTCCAGATTGACTTCAGATGCTATTGCAAGCTCCACTGTACTTAGGATCACCATTTGGCATGTTTCACCAACATTTTAAGGTTTGTTTTAGTTTATAGAAACCCTTCACTTCAGAGGCCATTTACTATATCCTGCGATGCTCTGATCGAAAATCCAAGAAAATTTGCATTGTGCAACTTTTAATTTCCTTTCCAACGGTGAAAAAATTAAGTCTCTAGCTCTTCTGGTTCAAAAGTTATGGCCATTTGAAGTTTCACATTTTTTCGGCAAAACAAATTTTTTTCGTCAAAACAAGCGCTCCAGAATGACTCCACACGTTGTTTCAAGTGTCTCCAAGGGTCATCCAAGCACTCCAGAATGACTTTAGACGTTGTTCCAAGAGTCTCCAAGGGTCATCCAAGCACTCCAGATGACTTCAGATGCTATTGCAAGCTCCACTGTACTTAGGATCACCATTGGCATGTTTCACCAACATTTTAAGGTTTGTTTTAGTTTATAGAAACCCTTCACTTCAGAGGCCATTTACTATATCCTGCGATGCTCTGATCGAAAATCCAAGAAAATTTGCATTGTGCAACTTTTAATTTCCTTTCCAACGGTGAAAAAATTAAGTCTCTAGCTCTTCTGGTTCAAAAGTTATGGCCATTTGAAGTTTCACATTTTTTCGGCAAAACAAATTTTTTTCGTCAAAACAAGCGCTCCAGAATGACTTCACACGTTGTTTCAAGTGTCTCCAAGGGTCATCCAAGCACTCCAGAATGACTTCAGACGTTGTTCCAAGAGTCTCCAAGGGTCATCCAAGCACTCCAGAATGACTTCAGATGCTATTGCAAGCTCCACTGTACTTAGGATCACCATTTGGCATGTTTCACCAACATTTTAAGGTTTGTTTTAGTTTATAGAAACCCTTCACTTCAGAGGCCATTTACTATATCCTGCGATGCTCTGATCGAAAATCCAAGGAAATTTGCATTGTGCAACTTTTAATTTCCTTTCCAACGGTGAAAAAATTAAGTCTCTAGCTCTTCTGGTTCAAAAGTTATGGCCATTTGAAGTTTCACATTTTTTCGGCAAAACAAATTTTTTCGTCAAAACAAGCGCTCCAGAATGACTTCAGACGTTGTTCAAGTGTCTCCAAGGGTCATTCAAGCACTCCAAAATGACTTCAGACGTTGTTCCAAGAGTCTCCAAGGGTCATCCAAACACTCCAGATTGACTTCAGATGCTATTGCAAGCTCCCCTGTACTTAGGATCACCATTTGGCATGTTTCACCAACATTTTAAGGTTTGTTTTAGTTTATAGAAACCCTTCACTTCAGAGGCCATTTACTATATCCTGCGATGCTCTGATCGAAAATCCAAGAAAATTTGCATTGTGCAACTTTTAATTTCCTTTCCAACGGGTGAAAAAATTAAGTCTCTAGCTCTTCTGGTTCAAAAGTTATGGCCGTTTGAAATTTCACCTTTTTTCGGCAAAACAAATTTTTTTCGTCAAAACAAGCGCTCCAGAATGACTTCAGACGTTGTTCCAAGTGTCTCCAAGGGTCATTCAAGCACTCCGAAATGACTTCAGACGTTGTTCCAAGAGTCTCCAAGGGTCATCCAAGCACTCCAGATTGACTTCAGATGCTATTGCAAGCTCCCTGTACTTAGGATCACCATTTGGCATGTTTCACCAACATTTTAAGGTTTGTTTTAGTTTATAGAAACCCTTCACTTCAGAGGCCATTTACTATATCCTGCGATGCTCTGATCGAAAATCCAAGAAAATTTGCATTGTGCAACTTTTAATTTCCTTTCCAACGGTGAAAAAATTAAGTCTCTAGCTCTTCTGGTTCAAAAGTTATGGCCGTTTGAAGTTTCACATTTTTTCGGCAAAACAATTTTTTTCGTCAAAACAAGCGCTCCAGAATGACTTCAGACGTTGTTCCAAGTGTCTCCAAGGGTCATTCAAGCACTCCGAAATGACTTCAGACGTTGTTCCAAGAGTCTCCAAGGGTCATCCAAACACTCCAGATTGACTTCAGATGCTATTGCAAGCTCCCCTGTACTTAGGATCACCATTTGGCATGTTTCACCAACATTTTAAGGTTTGTTTTAGTTTATAGAAACCCTTCACTTCAGAGGCCATTTACTATATCCTGCGATGCTCTGATCGAAAATCCAAGAAAATTTGCATTGTGCAACTTTTAATTTCCTTTCCAACGGTGAAAAAATTAAGTCTCTAGCTCTTCTGGTTCAAAAGTTATGGCCATTTGAAGTTTCACATTTTTTCGGCAAAACAAATTTTTTTCGTCAAAACAAGCGCTCCAGAATGACTCACACGTTGTTTCAAGTGTCTCCAAGGGTCATCCAAGCACTCCAGAATGACTTTAGACGTTGTTCCAAGAGTCTCCAAGGGTCATCCAAGCACTCCAGAATGACTTCAGATGCTATTGCAAGCTCCACTGTACTTAGGATCACCATTTGGCATGTTTCACCAACATTTTAAGGTTTGTTTTAGTTTATAGAAACCCTTCACTTCAGAGGCCATTTACTATATCCTGCGATGCTCTGATCGAAAATCCAAGGAAATTTGCATTGTGCAACTTTTAATTTCCTTTCCAACGGTGAAAAAATTAAGTCTCTAGCTCTTCTGGTTCAAAAGTTATGGCCATTTGAAGTTTCACATTTTTTCGGCAAAACAAATTTTTTTCGTCAAAACAAGCGCTCCAGAATGACTTCAGACGTTGTTTCAAGTGTCTCCAAGGGTCATCCAAGCACTCCAGAATGACTTCAGACGTTGTTCCAAGAGTCTCCAAGGGTCATCCAAGCACTCCAGAATGACTTCAGATGCTATTGCAAGCTCCACTGTACTTAGGATCACCATTTGGCATGTTTCACCAACATTTTAAGGTTGTTTTAGTTTATAGAAACCCTTCACTTCAGAGGCCATTTACTATATCCTGCGATGCTCTGATCGAAAATCCAAGAAAATTTGCATTGTGCAACTTTTAATTTCCTTTCCAACGGTGAAAAAATTAAGTCTCTAGCTCTTCTGGTTCAAAAGTTATGGCCATTTGAAATTTCACCTTTTTTCGGCAAAACAAATTTTTTTCGTCAAAACAAGCGCTCCAGAATGACTTCAGACGTTGTTCCAAGTGTCTCCAAGGGTCATTCAAGCACTCCGAAATGACTTCAGACGTTGTTCCAAGAGTCTCCAAGGGTCATCCAAACACTCCAGATTGACTTCAGATGCTATTGCAAGCTCCCCTGTACTTAGGATCACCATTTGGCATGTTTCACCAACATTTTAAGGTTTGTTTTAGTTTATAGAAACCCTTCACTTCAGAGGCCATTTACTATATCCTGCGATGCTCTGATCGAAAATCCAAGAAAATTTGCATTGTGCAACTTTTAATTTCCTTTCCAACGGTGAAAAAATTAAGTCTCTAGCTCTTCTGGTTCAAAAGTTATGGCCGTTTGAAATTTCACCTTTTTTCGGCAAAACAAATTTTTTCGTCAAAACAAGCGCTCCAGAATGACTCAGACGTTGTTCCAAGTGTCTCCAAGGGTCATCCAAGCACTCCAGAATGACTTCAGACGTTGTTCCAAGAGTCTCCAAGGGTCATCCAAGCACTCCGAATGACTTCAGACGTTGTTCCAAGAGTCTCCAAGGGTCATCCAAACACTCCAGATTGACTTCAGATGCTATTGCAAGCTCCCCTGTACTTAGGATCACCATTTGGCATGTTTCACCAACATTTTAAGGTTTGTTTTAGTTTATAGAAACCCTTCACTTCAGAGGCCATTTACTATATCCTGCGATGCTCTGATCGAAAATCCAAGAAAATTTGCATTGTGCAACTTTTAATTTCCTTTCCAACGGTGAAAAAATTAAGTCTCTAGCTCTTCTGGTTCAAAAGTTATGGCCATTTGAAGTTTCACATTTTTTCGGCAAAAAATTTTTTTCGTCAAAACAAGCGCTCCAGAATGACTCCACACGTTGTTTCAAGTGTCTCCAAGGGTCATCCAAGCACTCCAGAATGACTTTAGACGTTGTTCCAAGAGTCTCCAAGGGTCATCCAAGCACTCCAGAATGACTTCAGATGCTATTGCAAGCTCCACTGTACTTAGGATCACCATTTGGCATGTTTCACCAACATTTTAAGGTTTGTTTTAGTTTATAGAAACCCTTCACTTCAGAGGCCATTTACTATATCCTGCGATGCTCTGATCGAAAATCCAAGGAAATTTGCATTGTGCAACTTTTAATTTCCTTTCCAACGGTGAAAAAATTAAGTCTCTAGCTCTTCTGGTTCAAAAGTTATGGCCATTTGAAGTTTCACATTTTTTCGGCAAAACAATTTTTTTCGTCAAAACAAGCGCTCCAGAATGACTTCAGACGTTGTTCCAAGTGTCTCCAAGGGTCATTCAAGCACTCCAAAATGACTTCAGACGTTGTTCCAAGAGTCTCCAAGGGTCATCCAAACACTCCAGATTGACTTCAGATGCTATTGCAAGCTCCCTGTACTTAGGATCACCATTTGGCATGTTTCACCAACATTTTAAGGTTTGTTTTAGTTTATAGAAACCCTTCACTTCAGAGGCCATTTACTATATCCTGCGATGCTCTGATCGAAAATCCAAGAAAATTTGCATTGTGCAACTTTTAATTTCCTTTCCAACGGTGAAAAAATTAAGTCTCTAGCTCTTCTGGTTCAAAAGTTATGGCCGTTTGAAATTTCACTTTTTCGGCAAAACAAATTTTTTTCGTCAAAACAAGCGCTCCAGAATGACTTCAGACGTTGTTCCAAGTGTCTCCAAGGGTCATTCAAGCACTCCGAAATGACTTCAGACGTTGTTCCAAGAGTCTCCAAGGGTCATCCAAACACTCCAGATTGACTTCAGATGCTATTGCAAGCTCCCCTGTACTTAGGATCACCATTTGGCATGTTTCACCAACATTTTAAGGTTTGTTTTAGTTTATAGAAACCCTTCACTTCAGAGGCCATTTACTATATCCTGCGATGCTCTGATCGAAAATCCAAGAAAATTTGCATTGTGCAACTTTTAATTTCCTTTCCAACGGTGAAAAAATTAAGTCTCTAGCTCTTCTGGTTCAAAAGTTATGGCCATTTGAAGTTTCACATTTTTTCGGCAAAACAAATTTTTTTCGTCAAAACAAGCGCTCCAGAATGACTCCACACGTTGTTTCAAGTGTCTCCAAGGGTCATCAAGCACTCCAGAATGACTTTAGACGTTGTTCCAAGAGTCTCCAAGGGTCATCCAAGCACTCCAGAATGACTTCAGATGCTATTGCAAGCTCCACTGTACTTAGGATCACCATTTGGCATGTTTCACCAACATTTTAAGGTTTGTTTTAGTTTATAGAAACCCTTCACTTCAGAGGCCATTTACTATATCCTGCGATGCTCTGATCGAAAATCCAAGAAATTTGCATTGTGCAACTTTTAATTTCCTTTCCAACGGTGAAAAAATTAAGTCTCTAGCTCTTCTGGTTCAAAAGTTATGGCCGTTTGAAATTTCACCTTTTTTCGGCAAAACAAATTTTTTTCGTCAAAACAAGCACTCCAGAATGACTTCAGACGTTGTTCCAAGTGTCTCCAAGGGTCATCCAAGCACTCCAGAATGACTTCAGACGTTGTTCCAAGTGTCTCCAAGGGTCATCCAAGCACTCCAGAATGACTTTAGACGTTGTTCCAAGAGTCTCCAAGGGTCATTCAAGCACTCCAAATGACTTCAGACGTTGTTCCAAGAGTCTCCAAGGTCATCCAAGCACTCCAGAATGACTTCAGATGCTATTGCAAGCTCCACTGTACTTAGGATCACCATTTGGCATGTTTCACCAACATTTTAAGGTTTGTTTTAGTTTATAGAAACCCTTCACTTCAGAGGCCATTTACTATATCCTGCGATGCTCTGATCGAAAATCCAAGAAAATTTGCATTGTGCAACTTTTAATTTCCTTTCCAACGGTGAAAAAATTAAGTCTCTAGCTCTTCTGGTTCAAAAGTTATGGCCGTTTGAAATTTCACCTTTTTTCGGCAAAACAAATTTTTTTCGTCAAAACAAGCGCTCCAGAATGACTTCAGACGTTGTTCCAAGTGTCTCCAAGGGTCATTCAAGCACTCCGAAATGACTTCAGACGTTGTTCCAAGAGTCTCCAAGGGTCATCCAAACACTCCAGATTGACTTCAGATGCTATTGCAAGCTCCCCTGTACTTAGGATCACCATTTGGCATGTTTCACCAACATTTTAAGGTTTGTTTTAGTTTATAGAAACCCTTCACTTCAGAGGCCATTTACTATATCCTGCGATGCTCTGATCGAAAATCCAAGAAAATTTGCATTGTGCAACTTTTAATTTCCTTTCCAACGGTGAAAAAATTAAGTCTCTAGCTCTTCTGGTTCAAAAGTTATGGCCATTTGAAGTTTCACATTTTTTCGGCAAAACAATTTTTTTCGTCAAAACAAGCGCTCCAGAATGACTCCACACGTTGTTTCAAGTGTCTCCAAGGGTCATCCAAGCACTCCAGAATGACTTCAGACGTTGTTCCAAGAGTCTCCAAGGGTCATCCAAGCACTCCAGAATGACTTCAGACGTTGTTCCAAGTGTCTCCAAGGGTCATCCAAGCACTCCAGAATGACTTCACACGTTGTTCCAAGTGTCTCCAAGGGTCATCCAAGCACTCCAGAATGACTTTAGACGTTGTTCCAAGAGTCTCCAAGGGTCATCCAAGCACTCCAGAATGACTTCAGATGCTATTGCAAGCTCCACTGTACTTAGGATCACCATTTGGCATGTTTCACCAACATTTAAGGTTTGTTTTAGTTTATAGAAACCCTCACTTCAGAGGCCATTTACTATATCCTGCGATGCTCTGATCGAAAATCCAAGAAATTTGCATTGTGCAACTTTTAATTTCCTTTCCAACGGTGAAAAAATTAAGTCTCTAGCTCTTCTGGTTCAAAAGTTATGGCCGTTTGAAATTTCACCTTTTTCGGCAAAACAAATTTTTTTCGTCAAAACAAGCACTCCAGAATGACTTCAGACGTTGTTCCAAGTGTCTCCAAGGGTCATCCAAGCACTCCAGAATGACTTCAGACGTTGTTCCAAGTGTCTCCAAGGGTCATCCAAGCACTCCAGAATGACTTCAGACGTTGTTCCAAGAGTCTCCAAGGGTCATTCAAGCACTCAAAATGACTTCAGACGTTGTTCCAAGAGTCTCCAAGGGTCATCCAAGCACTCCAGAATGACTTCAGATGCTATTGCAAGCTCCACTGTACTTAGGATCACCATTTGGCATGTTTCACCAACATTTTAAGGTTTGTTTTAGTTTATAGAAACCCTTCACTTCAGAGGCCATTTACTATATCCTGCGATGCTCTGATCGAAAATCCAAGAAAATTTGCATTGTGCAACTTTTAATTTCCTTTCCAACGGTGAAAAAATTAAGTCTCTAGCTCTTCTGGTTCAAAAGTTATGGCCATTTGAAGTTTCACATTTTTTCGGCAAAACAAATTTTTTTCGTCAAAACAAGCGCTCCAGAATGACTCCACACGTTGTTTCAAGTGTCTCCAAGGGTCATTCAAGCACTCCAGAATGACTTAGACGTTGTTCCAAGAGTCTCCAAGGGTCATCCAAGCACTCCAGAATGACTTCAGATGCTATTGCAAGCTCCACTGTACTTAGGATCACCATTTGGCATGTTTCACCAACATTTTAAGGTTTGTTTTAGTTTATAGAAACCCTTCACTTCAGAGGCCATTTACTATATCCTGCGATGCTCTGATCGAAAATCCAAGAAAATTTGCATTGTGCAACTTTTAATTTCCTTTCCAACGGTGAAAAAATTAAGTCTCTAGCTCTTCTGGTTCAAAAGTTATGGCCATTTGAAGTTTCACATTTTTTCGGCAAAACAAATTTTTTTCGTCAAAACAAGCGCTCCAGAATGACTCCAGACGTTGTTTCAAGTGTCTCCAAGGGTCATCCAAGCACTCCAGAATGACTTCAGACGTTGTTCCAAGAGTCTCCAAGGGTCATCCAAGCACTCCAGAATGACTTCAGATGCTATTGCAAGCTCCACTGTACTTAGGATCACCATTTGGCATGTTTCACCAACATTTTAAGGTTTGTTTTAGTTTATAGAAACCCTTCACTTCAGAGGCCATTTACTATATCCTGCGATGCTCTGATCGAAAATCCAAGAAAATTTGCATTGTGCAACTTTTAATTTCCTTTCCAACGGTGAAAAAATTAAGTCTCTAGCTCTTCTGGTTCAAAAGTTATGGCCATTTGAAGTTTCACATTTTTTCGGCAAAACAAATTTTTTTCGTCAAAACAAGCGCTCCAGAATGACTCCAGACGTTGTTTCAAGTGTCTCCAAGGGTCATCCAAGCACTCAGAATGACTTTAGACGTTGTTCCAAGAGTCTCCAAGGGTCATCCAAGCACTCCAGAATGACTTCAGATGCTATTGCAAGCTCCACTGTACTTAGGATCACCATTTGGCATGTTTCACCAACATTTTAAGGTTTGTTTTAGTTTATAGAAACCCTTCACTTCAGAGGCCATTTACTATATCCTGCGATGCTCTGATCGAAAATCCAAGAAAATTTGCATTGTGCAACTTTTAATTTCCTTTCCAACGGTGAAAAAATTAAGTCTCTAGCTCTTCTGGTTCAAAAGTTATGGCCATTTGAAGTTTCACATTTTTTCGGCAAAACTAATTTTTTTCGTCAAAACAAGCGCTCCAGAATGACTTCAGACGTTGTTCCAAGTGTCTCCAAGGGTCATTCAAGCACTCCAAATGACTTCAGACGTTGTTCCAAGAGTCTCCAAGGGTCATCCAAACACTCCAGATTGACTTCAGATGCTATTGCAAGCTCCCTGTACTTAGGATCACCATTTGGCATGTTTCACCAACATTTTAAGGTTTGTTTTAGTTTATAGAAACCCTTCACTTCAGAGGCCATTTACTATATCCTGCGATGCTCTGATCGAAAATCCAAGAAAATTTGCATTGTGCAACTTTTAATTCCTTTCCAACGGTGAAAAAATTAAGTCTCTAGCTCTTCTGGTTCAAAAGTTATGGCCATTTGAAGTTTCACATTTTTTCGGCAAAACAAATTTTTTTCGTCAAAACAAGCGCTCCAGAATGACTTCAGACGTTGTTCCAAGTGTCTCCAAGGGTCATTCAAGCACTCCGAATGACTTCAGACGTTGTTCCAAGAGTCTCCAAGGGTCATCCAAGCACTCCAGAATGACTTCAGATGCTATTGCAAGCTCCACTGTACTTAGGATCACCATTTGGCATGTTTCACCAACATTTTAAGGTTTGTTTTAGTTTATAGAAACCCTTCACTTCAGAGGCCATTTACTATATCCTGCGATGCTCTGATCGAAAATCCAAGAAAATTTGCATTGTGCAACTTTTAATTTCCTTTCCAACGGTGAAAAAATTAAGTCTCTAGCTCTTCTGGTTCAAAAGTTATGGCCGTTTGAAATTTCACATTTTTTCGGCAAAACAAATTTTTTTCGTCAAAACAAGCGCTCCAGAATGACTTCAGACGTTGTTCCAAGTGTCTCCAAGGGTCATTCAAGCACTCCAAAATGACTTCAGACGTTGTTCCAAGAGTCTCCAAGGGTCATCCAAGCACTCCAGAATGACTTCAGATGCTATTGCAAGCTCCCTGTACTTAGGATCACCATTTGGCATGTTTCACCAACATTTTAAGGTTTGTTTTAGTTTATAGAAACCCTTCACTTCAGAGGCCATTTACTATATCCTGCGATGCTCTGATCGAAAATCCAAGAAAATTTGCATTGTGCAACTTTTAATTTCCTTTCCAACGGTGAAAAAATTAAGTCTCTAGCTCTTCTGGTTCAAAAGTTATGGCCATTTGAAGTTTCACATTTTTTCGGCAAAACAAATTTTTTTCGTCAAAACAAGCGCTCCAGAATGACTTCAGACGTTGTTCCAAGTGTCTCCAAGGGTCATTCAAGCACTCCAGAATGACTTCAGACGTTGTTCCAAGAGTCTCCAAGGGTCATCCAAGCACTCCAGAATGACTTCAGATGCTATTGCAAGCTCCACTGTACTTAGGATCACCATTTGGCATGTTTCACCAACATTTTAAGGTTTGTTTTAGTTTATAGAAACCCTTCACTTCAGAGGCCATTTACTATATCCTGCGATGCTCTGATCGAAAATCCAAGAAATTTGCATTGTGCAACTTTTAATTTCCTTTCCAACGGTGAAAAAATTAAGTCTCTAGCTCTTCTGGTTCAAAAGTTATGGCCATTTGAAGTTTCACATTTTTTCGGCAAAACAATTTTTTCGTCAAAACAAGCGCTCCAGAATGACTCCAGACGTTGTTCCAAGTGTCTCCAAGGGTCATCCAAGCACTCCAGAATGACTTCAGACGTTGTTCCAAGAGTCTCCAAGGGTCATCCAAGCACTCCAGAATGACTTCAGATGCTATTGCAAGCTCCACTGTACTTAGGATCACCATTTGGCATGTTTCACCAACATTTTAAGGTTTGTTTTAGTTTATAGAAACCCTTCACTTCAGAGGCCATTTACTATATCCTGCGATGCTCTGATCGAAAATCCAAGAAAATTTGCATTGTGCAACTTTTAATTTCCTTTCCAACGGTGAAAAAATTAAGTCTCTAGCTCTTCTGGTTCAAAAGTTATGGCCGTTTGAAATTTCACATTTTTTCGGCAATACAAATTTTTTTCGTCAAAACAAGCGCTCCAGAATGACTTCAGACGTTGTTCCAAGTGTCTCCAAGGGTCATTCAAGCACTCCGAAATGACTTCAGACGTTGTTCCAAGAGTCTCCAAGGGTCATCCAAACACTCCAGAATGACTTCAGATGCTATTGCAAGCTCCACTGTACTTAGGATCACCATTTGGCATGTTTCACCAACATTTTAAGGTTTGTTTTAGTTTATAGAAACCCTTCACTTCAGAGGCCATTTACTATATCCTGCGATGCTCTGATCGAAAATCCAAGAAAATTTGCATTGTGCAACTTTTAATTTCCTTTCCAACGGTGAAAAAATTAAGTCTCTAGCTCTTCTGGTTCAAAAGTTATGGCCGTTTGAAATTTCACCTTTTTTCGGCAAAACAAATTTTTTTCGTCAAAACAAGCGCTCCAGAATGACTTCAGACGTTGTTCCAAGTGTCTCCAAGGGTCATCCAAGCACTCCAGAATGACTTCAGACGTTGTTCCAAGAGTCTCCAAGGGTCATCAAGCACTCCAAATGACTTCAGACGTTGTTCCAAGAGTCTCCAAGGGTCATCCAAGCACTCCAGATGACTTCAGATGCTATTGCAAGCTCCCCTGTACTTAGGATCACCATTTGGCATGTTTCACCAACATTTTAAGGTTTGTTTTAGTTTATAGAAACCCTTCACTTCAGAGGCCATTTACTATATCCTGCGATGCTCTGATCGAAAATCCAAGAAAATTTGCATTGTGCAACTTTTAATTTCCTTTCCAACGGTGAAAAAATTAAGTCTCTAGCTCTTCTGGTTCAAAAGTTATGGCCATTTGAAGTTTCACATTTTTTCGGCAAAACAAATTTTTTCGTCAAAACAAGCGCTCCAGAATGACTCCACACGTTGTTTCAAGTGTCTCCAAGGGTCATCCAAGCACTCCAGAATGACTTTAGACGTTGTTCCAAGAGTCTCCAAGGGTCATCCAAGCACTCCAGAATGACTTCAGATGCTATTGCAAGCTCCACTGTACTTAGGATCACCATTTGGCATGTTTCACCAACATTTTAAGGTTTGTTTTAGTTTATAGAAACCCTTCACTTCAGAGGCCATTTACTATATCCTGCGATGCTCTGATCGAAAATCCAAGAAATTTGCATTGTGCAACTTTTAATTTCCTTTCCAACGGTGAAAAAATTAAGTCTCTAGCTCTTCTGGTTCAAAAGTTATGGCCATTTGAAGTTTCACATTTTTTCGGCAAAACTAATTTTTTTCGTCAAAACAAGCGCTCCAGAATGACTTCAGACGTTGTTCCAAGTGTCTCCAAGGGTCATTCAAGCACTCCAAAATGACTTCAGACGTTGTTCCAAGAGTCTCCAAGGGTCATCCAAACACTCCAGATTGACTTCAGATGCTATTGCAAGCTCCCTGTACTTAGGATCACCATTTGGCATGTTTCACCAACATTTTAAGGTTTGTTTTAGTTTATAGAAACCCTTCACTTCAGAGGCCATTTACTATATCCTGCGATGCTCTGATCGAAAATCCAAGAAAATTTGCATTGTGCAACTTTTAATTTCCTTTCCAACGGTGAAAAAATTAAGTCTCTAGCTCTTCTGGTTCAAAAGTTATGGCCGTTTGAAATTTCACCTTTTTTCGGCAAAACAAATTTTTTTCGTCAAAACAAGCGCTCCAGAATGACTTCAGACGTTGTTCCAAGTGTCTCCAAGGGTCATTCAAGCACTCCGAAATGACTTCAGACGTTGTTCCAAGAGTCTCCAAGGGTCATCCAAACACTCCAGATTGACTTCAGATGCTATTGCAAGCTCCCTGTACTTAGGATCACCATTTGGCATGTTTCACCAACATTTTAAGGTTTGTTTTAGTTTATAGAAACCCTTCACTTCAGAGGCCATTTACTATATCCTGCGATGCTCTGATCGAAAATCCAAGAAAATTTGCATTGTGCAACTTTTAATTTCCTTTCCAACGGTGAAAAATTAAGTCTTTAGCTCTTCTGGTTCAAAAGTTATGGCCATTTGAAGTTTCACATTTTTTCGGCAAAACAAATTTTTTTCGTCAAAACAAGCGCTCCAGAATGACTCCACACGTTGTTTCAAGTGTCTCCAAGGGTCATCCAAGCACTCCAAAATGACTTTAGACGTTGTTCCAAGAGTCTCCAAGGGTCATCCAAGCACTCCAGATTGACTTCAGATGCTATTGCAAGCTCCACTGTACTTAGGATCACCATTTGGCATGTTTCACCAAACATTTTAGGTTTGTTTTAGTTATAGAAACCCTTCACTTCAGAGGCCATTTACTATATCCTGCGATGCTCTGATCGAAATCCAAGGAAATTTGCATTGTGCAACTTTTTAATTTCCTTTCCAACGGTGAAAAAATTAAGTCTCTAGCTCTCTGGTTCAAAAGTTATGGCCGTTTGAAATTTCACCTTTTTTCGGCAAAACAAATTTTTTCGTCAAAACAAGCGCTCCAGAATGACTTCAGACGTTGTTCCAAGTGTCTCCAAGGGCATCCAAGCACTCCAGAATGACTTCAGACGTTGTTCCAGTGTCTCCAAGGGTCACCCAAGCACTCCAGATGACTTTAGACGTTGTTCCAAGAGTCTCCAAGGGTCAAGCACTCCAAAATGAACAGACGTTGTTCCAGAGTCTCCAAGGGTCATCAAGCACTCCAGAATGACTTCAGATGCTATTGCAAGCTCCACTGTACTTAGGATCACCATTTGGCATGTTTCACCAACATTTTAAGGTTTGTTTAGTTTATAGAAACCCTTCACTTCAGAGGCCATTTACTATATCCTGCGATGCTCTGATCGAAAATCCAAGAAAATTGCATGTGCAACTTTAATTTCCTTTCCAACGGTTGAAAAAATTAAGTCTCTAGCTTTCTGGTTCAAAAGTTATGGCCGTTTGAAATTTCACCTTTTTTCGGCAAAACAAATTTTTTTCGTCAAAAACAAGCGCTCCAGAATGACTTCAGACGTTGTTCCAAGTGTCTCCAAGGGTCATTCAAGCACTCCGAAATGACTTCAGACGTTGTTCCAAGAGTCTCCAAGGGTCATCCAAACACTCCATTGACTTCAGATGCTATTGCAAGCTCCCCTGTACTTAGGATCACCATTGGCAGGTTTCACCAACATTTTAAGGTTTGTTTTAGTTTATAGAAACCCTTCACTTCAGAGGCCATTTACTATATCCTGCGATGCTCTGATCGAAAATCCAAGAAAATTTGCATTGTGCAACTTTTAATTTCCTTTCCAACGGTGAAAAAATAAGTCTCTAGCTCTTCTGTTCAAAAGTTATGGCCATTTGAAGTTTCACATTTTTTCGGCAAAACAAATTTTTTTCGTCAAAACA